>NW_019729917.1:202701-211545 GCF_002891405.2 Cryptotermes secundus | reverse complement strand
GGTCCTTATCCCCAGCCAGATCAATCCAATCCATACCATCCCATCCTGTCTCTCTAAGATCCATTCTAATATTGTCCACCCACCTACGCCTTGGTCTTCCCTGTGGTTTCTTTACTTCTGGCTTTCCCACCAATATCCTATATGCATTCCTCGTCTCCCCCATTCGTGCTACATGACCTGCCCACCTCATCCTCCTTGACCTGTTCATTCTAATTATACTTGGAGAAGAGTACAAGTTATGAAGCTCCTCATTATGCAGTTTTCTCGAAACTCCTGTCACTTCATCTCTCTTCGGTCCAAATATTCTCCCCAACAATATTATTATATATATTTATGTATAAATATACCTTTCTTTCCGGAACATTTCAAGTTATTGAGATTAGTCATTTCTGAAGAAGATTGTTTTTAATTGTTTTCCATTGAAATATATACTAGCTTCATACTAGTGCTTGAAATAATGTTTGCTCTTCTGTTGTTATGTATGTTTGCAGTGCTGATTGGTTAATTTAAATTTGTTACGTAACATGCTGACAGTATCGAGACTATATATTGTCGATTATTAATGGATATGGGGCAGCTGATGGCATGAGAATTGTCAATGTAAAGCGAAATCCCACATAACTTCGCTTGGGATTGAAAGCCGGTTGCTATAATGGAAATCCGGCGACTAACTGTCTGAGCTAAGCGGCCTCCGTAGTCTAGAGGTAACGTTCCCACCTCATGACTCGTAGTACGCGGGTTAAAATACCCGGCGGAGGTCGTCGAATTTTTAAGGGCGGGAAAATTCAGGGAACAAGTCCTCCGGGAGGGACTTTAAGCCGTGGGTCCCGTGTCGTAGCTTTACGGCACGTAAAAGAACCTGATACCTCCGAAGGAGGTTACTGAGCAAAATTGCGGACGTTTCCCGCCCAACAGCAGTCACTAATACCTCCGGTAGATGGGGGAAGCATTATAGATATTTCTCAGCCAGTAGAGAGCCGGTCTCGCTGGCTGGGTGGGACTGATGGTAAGCACCAATACCGGTAGGATATAGAGGCTGGTAGAAATCATAGAGGGAAGCACAATGGACCACTACAGGTCTAAGTGCATGGGGAAACCCACCCTCTCTAATAACTAACTAACTGTCTGAGCTATGGCTCTGTCTGAATTAGTAGTGTTTACGAATAAGAGCAGAGTATGTAACAATGAACGACAGTGGAAGGTATGCTGGAGTCGATATTGCTGTGCGCAACTTTTCCGAGAAAATTTCGTAGTGTTACTCTAGACAGCAACACAGCTCACTACACGTTATTGTTTTATCGTGTTTAGTATCTTAGTAAACATTTTTTCGTCAAGAACTTTTCTAGTCATTAAGGTTAGGTATTCTAAGGGAAGTCTGCTTTTATAGACAAATTTCGTTAGTGCACAAAAACTGTTTTCCTGGTATATTTTATGCTCGAGAATGAATAATGTTATTGATATCCGCAACACCATCCAATTAAAATTTCAGGCCGCTTCTTGCCATTAATGTGAATTTCCTCCAGTTCTCCCTGCTTAGTCTGCCAATTCAATAGATGCCCTTAGCCGAGACAGATTCTGTCGCCCTGCACACACTTACCTGCCGCCACCATCCGCATTGTCATGTGCATTAGCCACTTGTATGCATGTTTCGTGCAGTACGTCCCAAACGCCATTAGGAGGTCGGCATGACCTGAAACACAGCGGACTGAATTCAAACTTTCTCTCATTGTAACTGCTACCATAGTCAAATTAAAAGAACTATGATATTTTAAGTTCTTGGGGAGGTGACAATGATAATTGCTTTCTTTTGGGATTGACGCGCTGTAGTCTTCATCTTCAGGGTAATCCTGAAGACCGAGGGAGTAAGCTCCTCCGAAACATCGATAAACATCTACCAGACCGCTAGGACATCTCAAACGACAGTAATCATTACAACAAAAAATAAAAATCGGTGGCTTTAGTCCGCAAGCGAACTATACCGACCAAGCGACAGCCGGTTGTCGGCGAAGTTAGTGCCAACTTTTAGCGGATAGAGAGTGTCGCGTTGTCAGTGCAAAGAATCCCCACGGCCGTTAATTTCGGTTTTATAGACCGAAGCCTTATTTTTTTCATTCAAGTAGCTCATTTATCTTCACGAGGCTGAGTGGACCCCGTTCCAGACCCACTTCTTTTCAGATAATCTGGTAGCGCCTGGAATTGAATCCGGGACCTCTGGATCTGTAGCCAGGAACTCTGACCACTAGACCCCAGAGGCGGTCACAGTAACCGCTATACCAAGAAAAAATCAGCTGTTGAAAAAGTCAGGGTTCTTGCGAGACTTCCTTAGATTATACTGCAACATCTCTCTCACCTGTACTGTTCGCTCTCGTCTTCCCAAGCCATGAAATCCATAACAATGGAAAAGGAAGGTTTAGGTAGCCGACCCGCAACTCTCCAGAGTGACGGCTTTTTGGACCAACAAGTTGTTTTTAACGGTGGAACCCCATTGCATACGGCACAGTCAGGGTTTTTGAACACCTGCGATAGGACAGTCATCAGCACTGAAGTCTAATAACTTAACCATAGAGCATGGCCGGTCACGGTAGCCGAGCGGTCTAAGGCACGCACTGTCTTCGCTCGCTCGGAAGCCGGGATCGTGGGTTCGAATCCCACTCAGGGCATGGATGTTTGTGTGCGTTTTTCTGTGTTTGCGTACAGGTAGAGGCCTTGCGACGAGCTGATCACCCGCCCAAGGAGTCCTACCGAATGTGTAAGATCTAGAAAAACCGAAGTGAACGGAGAAGTTCATGGAGGTAGGCCTAGGCCCACTGCGGCTGTAGTGCCAAGGAGGGAACCATAGAGCATAGCTTAACCACAAATTTATTCGGAGAATTGGGGCATATTTTCGTAACAGAGCCTTCACGTCCGATTAACCAACCAAGATTATTGCCCTCCAATCTGATGTTTCAAACCAGTGTCGTCTTTGCTATAACAGTTATGCTAGCCTATTTCTAGGTCGTTTTCATAGCATTTTTCATTCCAAGTACAAAATAATTCGATTTTTTAACTTAATGACGTTGTCATTTTCGAGATGACGCTGTGGTGATTAGTGGTAACGATCTAGATTTCTACTTGGGATATGGTTTTTTGAATTTCTACCAGGACATCAGCTATCCTCACTGAGGTTATTAGCGGTCTTGCTCCAGCAGATACCAGGATAGTATCTCCATGAGGTCATGATCGCTCTCTATATGTCTATGGCTCTACAGCCCTTTGTTAGATCTTGGCTGCTTTTTCAGTTTCTTGATCTTTTCCATAGACGGCGAATCAGCCTGTCGCAGGGCCACTACCTACACACAGAATAAAAGCACACAGACATTCTTTCCTCGAGTGGGATTCGCACCCACAATCCCAGTGTTTGAGCGGACAAAAGCAGTACATGTCTTACAGCACGCGAACACTGCGATCGGCAACACACAAGTTTTCTTTTATATCTGCGATTGAACACGGGCTATTGCTACACAAGCCAGTTGCTCTCCCAATGAGTTATCCGTCGTCAGGTCATGGTCGCTAACTTAGAAATAATTTCCAATTCATCATCCTTCAAGTCATCCTACCATTCGAAGTTACATGGTCTAGATACGGATATAATCCAGAAACGCAACGACAATCTCTCAAACAACATAACAATTAAGACATTTTTGATAAGTTTTCTCCTTTTTGCATTCTGCTGTTTCATAAAATCGAGGTTGGGAGCCGTCGGCAAAACAAAGAAATAAATTCGGTTCTAATCAAATCTTACAGCTTATACATATAATTTTAAATATCACACCTCATAATAAAGCATTTACTTTACAGACTCATCATTTAACTTTCTTAAGTGATTACGTTCATCAGTAACCTAAAAGATTAAACTATCAATAGATACCCCATTACTTAGTCGCTAATGTACACATATACGTATATCCTTCCTATTCTACGCTAAACAAGTCCCGTTTTATGTTTCGTCTATGTTACATCAGCCTTTTGCAATTTTCAGAAAATCCACTGTACTTTGTACAGTATTTTTATAAGTGTTTATTATGATATTTCACGTTGTAAAATCCATTTCACTGTGCCACTAAATAATAATGCGAAGAATGTCGTCTTCTTGGTTGTGGCGCCGTGTAGATCTTGTATGGACTGACGTTTCGGAAGAACGTATCGCCGCCATCTTCAGGATAGAAAAATCTATGAGCGAGGAACCAACTTAAGCAGATGGCTGCAGGCTGCATACAAGTTACAGCTTAGTACAAGCTCCACACGGCGCCACATCCCAGAAGACGGCATTCTTCCTAGTCACCGTCGTGAAAACCTCAAATCTCACATAATGATAACGTATTGCGTTTATGTATTTACAAACCACCTGATTATGGTCCATGCAACTGAAACATGACTGAGACAATGAAACTGATTACAGCATTGATATTTTATTGACCTTAATAGAGTTCATTAAAATGTAATTGTAATTGTGTCAAAGTCTCTCATACCTCGACATTCTGAGTTACTCTTGAATTCCACACGCTATAAAACGCATATGCCTTGCATTTCTTGGCTATGTCACTGTCTGTCCAGTCTACGGGACAGTTTTCGATTAGTGGCAGATTTCGGCCTCTTTCATTAACTTTGCCACAAGGGCGTAAGAACCCAGAGAATGCTCCAGGTTGAAGTTCTATCCTCAGTCGGCATTGACTTTCATGTTGCCCATCTAAGGACCAGTGAAGAGGCTCAGTGGAGTATTTGCCTTCACTCAGCACCTGCAATGCCACATTGTAACGGTAAAGCTTTCCTTGTAATAAGGAGCTTCATAACTTGTACTCTTCTCCAAATATAATTAGAATGATCAAGTCAAGGAGGATGAGGTGGGCAGGGCATGTAGCACGAATGGGGAAGACGAGATATGCGTATAGGATATTGGTGGGAAAGCCAGGAGGAAGGATACCACTGGGAAGACCAAGACGTTGGTGGGTGGACAATGTTAAAATGGATCTTAGAGAGATAGGATGGGATGGTATGGATTGGATTGATCTGGCTCAGGATAGGGACCAGTGGAGGGCTTTGTGAACACAGTAATGAACTTTTGGGTTCCATAAAATGCTGGGAAATTCTTGAGTAGCTGCTGAATTGGCGGCTCCTCCAGAAGGGCTCAGCTCCATGAGTAAGTAAGTAAAGTTTTCCCTGTGCTTAACTAATTAAGCACTACGCCATGAAGGCGTAAGGGGGAGTGGATGTAAAGGTGCCATATTGTAAGTTTCACTGATTGCATTAGTCCGTATTGTTGTTTATTTGCATGAAACTTCTCGCCTTTACTGGGTCCTCGGATTTTGTCCAAAGTCTCATATTCTGAAGAACCGAACGTTTCGGGAACTAGATCTGTTTCCGTCCTCAGGTGAGGAAGTGAGAGATACCTACTGTGTTGGATCCATTAGAAAGAGCTAATCTGAATCACTGTACGACCTGTGTCAGCATAGCTACATCCAAATATAGAGAAAAGGATCTGTCAACTTGAGATTACAGGAAAATGTACAGTAAAAATGAACTTGTGTTTATGGATTTGGTTGTTTGTTTGTATTGTCGCATCTCTTTCCACTTCCTTTTCTATCTTAGTTTCAGATCTGTACATGCTTTATCACGCCGGTCACAGTAGCCGCATTGTCTAGGCCACGAACTGTCTTCGCTCGCTCGGACGCTTGAATAGTGGGTTCGAATCCCACTTAAGGCATGGATGTTTGGTGTCTGTATGTGTTTAGTCTCTTTTTGTGTTGTTCTGTGTAGCGGTAGCGGCCTTACAACGAGCTGATCACTCGTCCAAGGAGTCCCACCGCCTGTGAAAAATTATTACGTTGCTGAATAAGAGGCCAGGGACCTGAATGCACTGGAAGAGCCATTGAAAAAGAAAACTTGCATTATCGCAATTTTTATTGCACAGTTGCTTGTTAGCTCCTGTTGACAAACCCTGATCTCAGGTTTACATGTAGCTGTTGTTATGACTAAGGTTGCGCGAAGATTGAAGTTAGCTCTTTTTAACGGACCCAAAAGAGCAGATCTCTCCCACCCCTTCATCTTAATACGAGAACAGATCCAGTTTCTGAAAAGTTGTGTTCAGTACAATACCGAACGATGGACAAAGTCCAAATGCCTAGTAATGCTGAGTGTTAAACACCAACATCAGAACCGTTTGTGAAACTTGGACCCCCACTCTAAGGAAATATTGTGGTTCGAGAGTGTCTTACAATAGATTGATGAGAAGGGTATTTGAACATATATGAGAAATGCTTATAGAATTTTTCTCTGATGAGTAACTGAAGGAAATAGATCATAAACAGAGCCAATGAGAGATCTAGTATGTGGTTTTCAATGCGCTTCTTCTAAATGCTTTTAAAACTGAAGAAATGTGAGATTAAATCAACCTGTTGGAATATTCAAAGCTTTAAGCTTACCTTCTCTCTTGTGTAATTCCCTTCGCATTCAAGGAAATACTTAAGCCGTACTAAATTGTCCGCATCCCCATTGCAGATGGCGCAGTACACGTTCTGGTACCAGGTTCCAGAGGCCGAGCTGAGCACTGGTATATCCATTGTGTAATGGAAGTCAGAGCTGGACCTGTTCAAAGCGGCACACTTCTCCAGCATGTCAGTACTGGCATCAGCAGGACAGCTCACCACCATTCGAACCTGAGTAGATAAGCAAAGTCTGTAGATTTAGTGCAAGTTTCTGCGCCGCATCGTGTCAGATATAACAGCAGAATTATGAATGGCGAATCAGAAATGACGTCATTGTATGACTTATTCTAAGATGCTATCCAGTCACTCGCCTGTGAGACTGACGAAAAACACGAAACCCCTCCGGATAGCCAATCGCTGACTGTAATTCGGAACATATGCCTTTAGAATGTCTCACGTGTTACTACTGCGGCCGAGCGCTGCAGACAACTGCACTGTGAGGTTAGTAACGATTCGCCGTTATTCAGTGAAAGGGACCATTACTATTACACAAAATTTGCTTCCTGTATATCATATGAAGATTTATTAGTAAATCCAGGCGAGCAGCATCCAGCGGCTCCCGCCTTGAAACTCACCTAGGAGGTGGAAGTTCGCTGGTTTGACTCCCAGAGTAACATTCCGTAAAAAAGAGCGATGTAAATAGAAAAATTAAAAAAAAAATTAAGGAATATTTAGGGCGATAAATAGAACATTAACAAGAAGTTCTGGGAAGAACTAATCGCCTACTTTCCTTTGATACGACACGGACCGTACAGAAAACGACGCTTCCGACAATACTTCTATTATTTCGTGTGCATTCATTGCAGCGGTAACGTTCCACCAAGCAACGATAGAGGTGTACGCATACAGACGCACGGAATGGTGGGAGGGATTTATGAAGTACGCCGCTGAGAAAGGCTGAGATGCGATTATGTGCATACAAAATTTCGTAAAGATCGGTTCAGACTTTGAAAAGATAAAGGGGGAGGGATCCACAGACACACAGACAGAACGGCGATCTCATTAGCATAATTTTATTCTAGCCTACTTTCTTAATTTTGAAAAAAAAAAATAAAGCTTAATTTTAAAATAATGACAGGATAAAAACGAAAGTAAAGGGAAAAGAGCATTAATATTTTATAAAGCATTGACAGTTTCCATATTTTTCTATATATCAGTGAAACTTTGACTACAAAAATAAAAAAGTTAGCAAAAGTCAAGCTGCGGAAGTAAAGTACTGAATAAGTGTCGAAAGATAAACCAAATTATATCAAATTAAAAATAATGATATAGGAAAGCATTACATAAATATTAATTCAAATAATGAGTTACAAGTCTGTACAATGAAGTGGTTACATCTCGAAAGATTGGGAAGTGACGAAATTCCATATCTTCTGTATAAATATAATCCAAAGGGACATGTGATAACAGGCAGACCGTTTGAAAGGTTGTCATAAGTCGGAACAGGCTCCAGACCGACACGTGACGAGCAGGACACGAAGAAGTACCGAGAGAAGGCACAAATATCTCAAGACAAACCTCGACATAATATCATGACCGTATATAAATACTGGGGAACCCGCGATTTGTCTAGAAATAAACGTTTCGTTTTAAAATCAAAAGAAATTTGTTTCTTGACATTCATCAATGTTTCATTTCACAGCGATCATATGTTCATATGTCAGTAGATGAATTCAGAAATTATACCATACCCAGAGAGGTTTCAAGTCGATGCAGAAAGAACATTTCAATTATATTGTGGCGTATTGGCTCAAAAGAAAAACTGTAGAGCCAGATAAATAGCCGTTGCCAGGTAATGCTCTCACGCAACAATAGAGGAACTGTCACGAAACGAGGTGTGACGCGTACAGCCGTTGCTACAGAACAATTGAGTAAAAACGTTTCCTCGGAAACGAATGAAAGCAACAATAGAGGAGCTGTGTTTTTTGTCCTGCGGTCCGTGCCAAGGGGTTATAAAAAGGACAAAGAAGTTCGTTTAAGTCAGCTGAGCTTCGAGACACCAGCCTCCCAGGATATGAGCTCGAGAGCAAAGGAGTTGAGTTGGAGATGAGTTAAGTTGAGATGAGTTGAGTTCAGTTGAGTTGAGCTGAGCTGAGTTGAAGCATCAGAATTGAGTGCAGTTCGGTGGAGTTGAAAGTTGATGAAAAGTCTTAGCATTTGCTATTTGCTGCGATATTTGGAGTGTAACACCTGGAAAGCTTCGAAATGTGGTGTTGGAGAAGGATGGAGAAGATCAGTTGGACTGATTATGTGAGAAATGAAGAAGTGTTAATTAGAGTCAGTGAGCAGAAGAATATCCTACACGAAATAAGAAAACGGAAGG
>NW_019729917.1:201944-202689 GCF_002891405.2 Cryptotermes secundus | reverse complement strand
TACGCGGTAACTGCCTGCCAAAAGAAATTATTGAAGGAAAATAGAGGGGGGGGGGAAAGAAGTGACTAGAAGACGAGGAAGAAGACGTAAGAAGATGCTGGATGACCTTGGGGACAGAAGAGGATATTTTCATTTGAAGGAGAAAGCTCTAGATCGCATCAAATGGAGGAACTGTTTTGGAAGAGACTGTGGACCTCTCGTCTTGACAGATTACTGATGAATGAATGAATTTGGAGTGTGTAAGTCAGTGAGACTGTTATAGTCCCTGTCTTAAAATCCGTTGCTAGGAAACGGCTAATGGAGATTCTAATAGACTGAGGACACTAGTGTTTGCAACGGAGAACTGTAAAGTGCGGAGATTAGCGTTAGCGCTCTATTAATTGTAGTTCTGAGTTGAGTGTATTACTTATAATAAATACAAACTGTCAATCCAGACCAAGTCTAATAGTACCCCTACATGTGGCAATATTATAACATACTCATTGCGTGCATACAGAACGTAACAATTTTAGAAAAGCATATTAAATCCCCAAGTAATGAATTCCTTCTTATTAAAGCAAGACATAATTAAATGCTTTCTAACATGTCCGAGGAGTGAGGATAAAATCTTCCTTCCTGTAGAGGAATATTGCCTTCATTACACAGACATTAATTTAGGAATATATTTGGTTTGCAGACACCTGTTACTAGATTCCTGTATTACATATATATATATATATATATCATTATTTAAAATATATCATTG
>NW_019729917.1:170092-201868 GCF_002891405.2 Cryptotermes secundus | reverse complement strand
TTTAAAATAAATCATGGGGTTTAACTCTACTTTAAAATACATCATGGGGTTTAACTCTACTTTAAAATACATCATGGGTTTTAACTCTAATTTAAAATAAATCATGGGGTTTAATTCTACTTTAAAATGGGGTTTAACTCTACTTTAAAATACATCAAGGGGTTTAACTCTATTTTAAAATACATCATGGGGTTTAACTCTACTTTAAAATAAATCATGGGGTTTAACTCTACTTTAAAATACATCATGGGGTTTAACTCTACTTTAAAATACATCATGGGGTTTAACTCTACTTTAAAATAATTTAACTCTGCTTTAAAATACATCAAGGGGTTCAACACTATTGTGGCAGATTCTTACCCTCTTCACTGGGAGAATGGGAGTCGTGGTGACGACGAAGTTCTGGCAATCCCATCTATCTCGCGGAATCCCAAATACTTCTGTGATTTCCTTAATTTCTCCAGTCACATTAGGCCGGTTTCTGAACTTGGCCACTGAAAGTTGATCTTTCACGTTGCCTGGAGCTCCTTCATTATCTACTGAGCTCGAGGTGTCCGCATACAAAGCACGGTCGATGCAGCACTCTCCGAATAGATGGCAGTCTGCATCACAGAAACACCGACTTTCCGCGTACCTTCACCAGGACAATGACGACTGTTACTTGAGTTCTTATGCCTTAATTAAATATGTAAATTACATATCAGGAAACATATAACACATTTTCTTAAATATTGCTCTTACATTTGATCTACGTCATCGTTCCAATAATCTTTACGTTTATAGAACACTTTCCGCTTATAAAATACAGTATCAACGGAAGTACCCGCAACTATGGGTGGACGACCAAGGGATCGAAGTTAGAATCCCTGTAGGATCAAGTATTCTGTCTTCACCAAGTCGTCCAGACAGGCTCTAGGACCCACCCAACCTCCTATCCAATAAGTACTGGGGGCTCTTTCCCCGGAGGTAAAGCGGAAAGGGCGTGAAGCTGACCGCTCACCTCCAACTAGTGTCGAGGTCAAGCAAATGTGGATCTAGACATCCACTCCCCCACACGTCTTCATGGCGTAGTGCTTAATTAGTTAAGAGCAGGGACAGCTCCAACTTTACCCGCAAAGGTAAGGGCAGGTAAACTCCATCTAGTCTACTAACCAAGGTACGTCATTACCTCGCACAAGCAACCTTACGGAGAGAATTCCTGCGTAACTGTGGTCATATAAACAGTGGAAACAGAATCATAAAAAACTGCGATGACGTAACATTGCTCCCGTAGTAGACGGAGTATATATGTAAACGCAGTTAGGAAGATATTTATGTACGATATATAAATGATTATTATTATTCAGCATATTGCAGCTTCTCCTCTCCTATCTAGAAATTTAAAGGCTAAAATATGTGGATCTGTAACTCCAGTGGCTACGGGTCTCACCCTGAGGAGGAAACGCACTCAGAGCAACGTGGCGAGTAGACTATTTGGACCTACGGCAGAGGAAACTACACGAGAGTTGCGAGAATTATACGCTTTACGATGCTCTCAGTATGTATACAGTATAACATCGATAACTGATGAAGGATGAATCGCAAAGGATTGGGAAGGAAGCGGTTGTGGCCATATCGAGATACCTTCCTCGGAATTTGCCTCAAAGTTCTAAGGAAACGCACGAATATCCTCAATAAGGGTAGCTGGTACCCCAACTGAGCACCTCCCGAAAACAATTATGGAAAATCACCACTAGGCTGTCTCGCTCAGCAATGCAACATGAGCATATACGGAAAACTTCACTATGAGTACTATCTTGCTTGCTGCCTGCTTTTATGCTGGTGTGTTGCTTGGCTTATTCTTCTACCCTGAAGATGGAANTACGGAAAACTTCACTATGAGTACTATCTTGCTTGCTGCCTGCTTTCATGCTGGTGTCTTGCTTGGCTTATGTTCCTCTGAAACATCGGTTGACTTTCAACGGACTACATGGCTTTATATTTCAGAAGGTAGTACTCTTCATAACCACTGCTGTGAGAAACTTAAATCCTATCTTTTTTTATTGCTAGTGGGGGTGGGCTTAAGTCCCTTGTACTGTGGCCACTTCTGGCCTATTGTAATAGCCCCAGATGATAGGTGAGGGTGATTGTGGAGCAATGGGTGGAATGCAGATTGGGAGGGGAAACCGAAGTACTCGGAGGAAACCTGCCCCAGCGCCAATTTGTCCACCACAAATCCCACTTGACCAGACCTGGGATCGAACCCGGCCCGCCGCGATGGGAAGCCAACGACTAACCGCTTGAGCTATGGCGCGGCCAGACCTTAAATCCTATATGCAGTATTTTTATTACTATATTATCAATTTATACTCTTCAGCACACGGCAATTTGAATGATGGGGCTGTCGGAACAGTGCTCGTACATGTGATAGATGAAAACTGCACACAAAGATATAATTCGGATAACGTAACGGGGAAAAAACCTCTTCGGAGGCTTAGGCTTAGGGCGAGTTCGGTATCAATAACGAGCGTAAATAAATATGGTGTGAAAATGGGAATTTAATATAACTGGCTCAGGATAGGGCCAAGTGGCAGACGGTAAATAGGGTAATTAAACTTCGGGATCAAGAAAGGAGAGAAATACTTTGACCAGCTCTGTGAATATCAACTTCTGAATAAGAACTTTTCTCCACGGGATTAGTTACTTTTACATTAACAAAAGCTACTCTTAGATTGTCGTTTACAATAAAATCTTGCACTAACGAAATATATAGATATGGGATCTCAGACTTCGATACATCAGAATGTTTTAGCCTGGAAGTCGAATGTAGGCACTTACTTCTCGTAGTTCATAGAAGTGAGCTTCCCGTCACATGTCTCCACTCCGTCAGGGCAGTCTGAAATGGCTTGAACCTCGTCCAATCTGAGATGATAGGCCGACAGAACCGACCGGCAGGTCAGTACCAAAACCAGCAGATGCGAAGTGTACAGCATCTGGTTGCTCGTAGCTCCTGCAAAACATATTGTAACGTGGATGGCCAGAGCGTTTCTAAGCAATCGCTCGTTGCCCCAGTGGGCCTAGGCCTACCTCCATGAACGTCTCCGTTCACTTCGGTCTTTCTAGATCTTACACATTCGGTAGGACTCCTTGGGCGGGTGATCAGCTCATCGCAAGGCCTCTACCTGTACACAAACATAGAAAAACGCACACAAATATCCATGCCCTGAGTGGGATTCGAACCCACGATCCCGGTTTCCGAGCGAAAGAAGACAGTGCACGCCTTAGACCGCTCGGCTACCGTGACCGGCTAAAACCATCTTCCAGTTCTTCTAATTCTGATATGTTGCATATTTTCAGCGTAGATTTCTTATTTCAAAATTATTGGAAGTCTTGGAAGGAGTTCGTGCAACTCCATCGCATTGGTAACGATATTGGGGCCGGCTGTGTGAACGTCATGGAACTTGTCATGAAGGATGAACCGTTCTCTTGTTTCCGGCTCAACTTCCGGCTCGGATTCTTCGGTTTTTATCTCTTATTCGGTCCCGCCATGCTTCCTTCTACGTCAAGACTGTTTTATCCTCTGGTGTAGGGCTGTCAGAAGCCTTGGAAGATGGACGTGTTTCATATTCCGTTTGGATTTTGTTGGATTGTGATGTGTTTATAAAGTAAATTTTGTATTGTCCAACAAGATATTCCGACAGGGGAACCCTCACCGTATTCTTTCTGTGTGTGTGTTTTCGAAGGTAAGCCTTATATTTCTGCATGAGACGAGATATTTGTCTGTTTGTTACATTTCTTCCACGAGTATCGACAATTTCATGGTTTCTGTTCAAAGACGAATCCACTGAAACATACAGACGGTATTTCTTTATGTACATACTCTGCTGTTATGAGGAAACGCCTGGGGCTTGTGCGCCATCTCATGTTGCATGTTAGCAAATCTTGTAAGAATTGTGATACTTATATGTTACGCATTTCTTTACCACGGATATTTTCGTTCGATACTATTTCGTCACGTAGTCCACAGTTCATGGAAATCTATCTAGACTATGCTTCATTTTCTTTTGCGGGGAGTAACGTTATGAATGTTTTTTTTTCGGGGAGGGGGGGGTATTTCTGACTATACTAGCTCCCCTTTGGAGACCCATGTTAATGGAGGTTTTTATGCCTGTTATTCTGTTTAACAGGAGCAGGGATAGCGTAGTCGGTATAGCGACTAGCTACGGACTGGACGACCGAGAGGTAGGGGATCCAGTCCCGGTAGGTTCTAAATTTTCTCTTCTCCATATCGTCCAAACCGACTCTGGGGCCCACCAGCCTCCTATCCAATGGGTACCGGGGGTTCTTTCCCCAGGGGTAAAGCGGCAAGGGCCGTGAAGCTGACCACTCACCTCCAGCTAGTACCGAGGTCAAGAAAATGTGGATCTATACAACCACTTCCCCATTCGCCTTCATGATGTAGTGCGTAATTAGGCGAGCACAGGGACAGCTTTTTTTTTCCTTGGCACTACAGCCCCAGTGGATCTAGGCCT
The DNA here is from genome assembly GCF_002891405.2 of Cryptotermes secundus. Taxonomy (NCBI): domain Eukaryota; kingdom Metazoa; phylum Arthropoda; class Insecta; order Blattodea; family Kalotermitidae; genus Cryptotermes; species Cryptotermes secundus. The sequence goes on along the minus strand of NW_019729917.1, from coordinate 197,357 downwards.
ACCTCCATGAACTTCTACGTTCACTTCGGTTTTTCTCGATGTTACACATTCGGTAGGACTCCTTGGGCGAGTGATCAGCTCGTCGCAAGGCCTCTACCTGTACATAAACACAGAAAAACGCACACACACAAACTAAACATCCATGCCCTGAGTGGGATTCGAACACACGATCCCGGTTTCCCAACGAGCGAAGACAGTACATACATTAGACCGCTCGGCTATCGTGACCGGCCAGGGACAGCTTTACCTTTATGTATATTATTACACACGATGCGATAACATGTACTGATGAACCAAACACGGACTGTCAAGATCAATAGAGAATTGACAGACAACGAAATATTTTCCGTTTTAATGAAGATTTTTTTAACTTTCACTTTTGTTACTGTTAATCATGTATCAAAAGAAATATAAATTTCGTATTATCTAGTGTTACATTTTGCTTATTTTTTCTACATGCCCAAGGAGAGAGGCATAAGCCTGGTAACTTTCCTTAGGCGAATGAATTGGTGCTTTGCTTCTGATGTATAGAGCAATATACATGTCTCCGTGTTTATGTCTGTTTTCTGTTCTCGGTGTTTCAGTCTTGCATTCCTGCAAGGGTGAAATATATAATCTCCGTTATCATATTAATTATTCACAGTATATATATACAAAGGTCAAACAAGGTGACATGTTTAAGTGTCATTTTAACTAGTTTTCTAAGGCCGCGCCATAGCTCAAGCGGTTAGACTCTCTCTTCCAAAATAAACACAGAACTTCCTCTTGTGAAACAAGGCAGTCCACAGTTCTGACTATGACAGTGACAGTGAGAAAATGCAGCCGGTTGTGTGGCTCAAGGAATTATGCAAGATTCTCCACATCTGAGTACGTATCTTTGTTTGATCTAAAAACTTCAGGAAAATAAACACTTTAAGGCTAAGCTTAAGTAAATTACAGGAACTTTGTACAGTTTACGCCAAAACCACTGGCGATTGACGAAAAAGTGAATGGCGAAAGATGAGTGATGACAAAACAGGACACAGGCGTATACAGGAAATGAATGAATACACAAAGTCTTCTTAGAAGACATTCCAGGCAAAGAAGTATGAATCTTGTTTACCTAATCTAAAGCGGCCTCCGTTGTCTAGGGGTGACGTTCCCACCTCATGACTCAAGGTACGGGTTCAAACCCGGCGGAGGTAGTGGAATTTTTAAGGGCGGAAATATTCAGGGAACAAGTCCTCCGGGAGGGACTTTAAGCCGTGGGTACCGTGTCGTAGATTTACGGCACATCAAAGATCCTCATGTCTCTAGGAGACCTCTGAGCAAAATTAGGCAACAAGTTTCCCGCCCAAGTAGTTTCCAATGCCTCTGGTACATGGGGGAAATATCAGGTACCGAGGGCCGACCTCGTTGGCTGAACGGGGCTGATAGCACGCACCAGTACCGGTAGGGTATGGCGACAGTAGAAATTAAAGGGGGACGCATAATGGACCAATAACTGGTCTAAGTGCACGGGGAAACCCGCCCCCTCTAATAATAATAAAAATAATAATACTTAATCCGGACAAAATTTCTGAAGTAAATATATCCTTACAAATTTGTCTACTTGCACAGGTCTTCGCTGAATAGGGTTTTTTTTTCATGTATGTTGGCCTGTTGTTATGAACTGCAGTTAGAATTGAGACTTGTATACTTCAAATCATGAGAATATAGAAATGTCTGCCAAAGAGAGTCTAGGTTATTATGAACCGAAGAAGCATTAGCCATGGTTCGATGAAGGATGCTCAAAATTATTAGATCAAAGAAAGCAGGCCAAATCGCAATGGTTACAGGATCCAAGCGAGTTAAATAGGGATAATCTGAACAATATAAGACGTGAAACCAGCAGACATTTCAGGAACAAAAAGAGGGAATATCTGAAAGGCAAAATTGATGAGCTTGCAAAGAACGAGAACATTAGACACCTGTATAGAGGAATAAATAACTTTAAGAGGGCATACCAGTCTAGCAGTAACTTAGTGAAGGATGAGAATGGTGATCTGCTTGCAGATTGCCACAACATTTTGAATAGGTGGAGTAACTGCTTCTCTCAGTTATTGAATGTACATAAGGTCAGTGATGTTAGGCAGACAGAAATCGCTACAGCTGAGCCGTTAGTACCTGATCCTAGCCCTTTTGAGGTTGAAAGTGCTATTGCAAAATTGAAAGGGTATAAATCGCCAGGTAGTGATCAAATTCCGGCAGATCTTATTCAAGCAGGAGGCGAAATATTGCGTTCTAAGATCCACAATCTACTTAATTCTACTTGGCATAAGGAAAAATTTTCTGATCAGTGGAAGGAGTCTATTATTTTACCAGTTCACAAGAAGGGTGATAAACCTGATTGTAGTAATTATCGAGGGATATCACTGCTATCAACTTCATACAAAATTTTATCCAATATTTTTCTCTCAAGGTTAAGTCCATATATAGATGAAATTATTGGGGATCATCAGTGTCGGTTTCCACGTAACAGATCAACTACAGATCACATCTTTTGCATACGTCAGATATTGGAGAAAAAATGGGAGTACGATGAGACAGTACATCAGCTATTCATAGACTTCAAGAAAGCCTACGATTCAGTTAGGAGGGAAGTATTGTACAATATTCTAATAGAGTTTGGGATACCCATGAAACTAGTTAGGTATTTGGAGAGGGCGCTGTGTGAGTTGTGGTGGGGATACGGCGGAGGAGGGGGTATCGATCGATAGCGGTATAAGTGCCATTTGCAGTAGTCGCAATGGCGTGGCACAGTGAGCATCGTGCGTTTGTTGTGGAAGAGTATATTTGTAATGGTGAATTGGTGATTACTACTCAGCGAGCATTTCGCATTCGGTTCGAACTTGGCCGACATGATCCTGTTCCGGATAGAAAAACTATTCACGTTTGGGTAACAAACTTTAGAGCAACAGGTTCTGCACTGAAAAAGAAATCGCCTGGCCGACCTCGGACCGTAACAACGCCGGAAAATGTGGCGCGTGTGAGAGCGTCCATCCAGCAATCTCCAAAGTGTTCAGCACTTAAACATGCAGCTGCCCTGGGATTGTCTGATAGGAGTGTAAGAAGAATCCTGCACAGAAATCTACACATGCACCCATACAAAAGGATGGTTACCCAAGAATTAAGTGAGAGAGATTTTGAAACTCGCAAAGCTGCGTGTGAGGACATTCTTCAGAACATTCCCTCTGGGGCTGTTTTGATTTCATCTGATGAGGCCCACTTGCACTTGTCAGGTACTGTAAATAAACAAAATTTCCGCTACTGGTCAGCAGAAAACCCTCAGGAACTTCACCAACGACCACTTCACAGCCCTCGTGTGACAGTTTGGTGCGCCGTTGCTGAATTTGGTGTGTGGGGTCCTTATTTTTTCGAGGAAAATGGGCTAACGGTAACAGTTACTTCGAATCGCTACTGTCACATGATCGAGACCTTCCTCCGACCTAAGTTAAACCAGTTTGTTGGGGACCATGAAGAGGGACAAGCCTGGTTCCAACAAGATGGAGCCACAGCTCACACTTTGCGGCGTTCTTTAGCAATTCTGAGAGAGTTGTTTCCTGGACGTCTTCTCTCTTTGCGAGGAGACATCGCCTGGCCCCCAAGGTCACCCGATTTATCACCTTGTGATTTTTTCTTTGGGGACACTTAAAGGCGCAAGTGTACAAACATCGCCCCACAACCCTGCAAGCACTTAAGGAGGCAATCACCCAGGCAGTGGCTGCCATTCCACCGGAAATGACACGAAGAACTATGGACAACTTCCAGGAAAGGCTTCGTCAATGTGTGAACAATGGAGGACGCCATTTACCGGAAATAATTTTTAAAACCAAGTAATGTAAAATAGCATCGTATTTGTTATTCACAAATAAAAGTATTTTTTCTGTATCTTCCTTTGTTTGTTTGTAACCGCCTTTTGAAATACGGGAGGTCGATTTGCCGGACCCTGTAGGACACTCACACCCCAAAACCATCCTTAAATTGAAAAAAGAAGAAACAAATAACTTTAAACCCTTCTGAACATACAGCAAAAGATACAGAAGTTTATATTCTTATTCCACGAAGCAGACTCTTTCTTGGGAAACTGACCCCTAGCCATTAAATGACTTAAACTAACTGACCTATAGCTATTAAATGGCTTCTCGCCGTTTGTGAACCAAAATGTTCATCAACGTGTCCACAACAGCCTACCACTCTTCCCTGGTTCAGTCAGAAGAATCCAGACCACACCCTCACACTTGTTTAATGTTATCCTTCCATTTGCGCTTAGGTATTGCAATTAATATATTTTTCCTCAGGTTTTCAAACTAAACAATTATACTATCTTTAAAATATTTTTGCAGGCGTCTCAAAAGTGAACCGAGACGGAGAACAGGAAGAAATGTTATTGTCCTTTAAATATTATATATATTCTTCAAGGAATGTATCCTGTATTATTATCATATATTTCTTTATTGTTTCCAGTCATAACACAACTATCGAAATCTCATTCACATTAACTGTACATAATGAGTTTATTAGATTTAATAGTATGACAATGTGCTACATGTTTCGACTTATAAAGCCATCAAGCAGTACACATTAACAAACATATACAACTTGTATTAATTCGGACGAAATGTTGAATGTATTAACTGAGTGGAAAGTCAGATACATTAGTAATATCTATTATATTGCAATATATGAATTCATATAAAACGCAGTTCAATAGTTTGTTAATGTGTGCTGCCTGACGATAGCTTTATAAGTCGAAACATGTAGCACATTGTCATACTATTAAAACTACTAAACTCACTATACACAGTAAATGTGAATGAGATTTTGATAGTTGTGCTGAGACGAAAAACAATAACGAAGTAAAAGATAATATATAGTTTAGTGTTTTTTTCCCCTTGGCACTACAGCCCCAGTGGGCCTAGGCCTACCTCCACGAACTTCTCCGTTCACTTCGGTTTTTCTAGATCTTACACATTCGGTAGGACTCCTTGGGCGGATGATCAGCTCGTCGCAAGGCCTCTGCCTGTACACAAACACAGAAAAACGCACACACACACAAACTAAACATCCATGCCCTGAGTGGGATTCGAACCCACGATCTCGGCTTCCGAGCGAGCGAAGACAGTACATGCCTTAGACCGCTCGGCTACCGTGACCGGCATATAGTTTAGTTTAGTTTCCCTTAATTAGCCTAGTTTAGTTTAATTTAATGCAGTCTGGTTTAGTGTGGTCCGGTCTAGCTTACTGATAGTCTGCTATTCATTTCAGAGGCATTTGTTTCCCATTCTCCTATGTGAAAACTGAAGTCCAATGTATACAAAGCGACAATTTTGCTTGTCTCAGACGAGAGCGAGGCCTGTTCTGTCTTTCTGAGGAGGAATGTAGATTGAGAGTTGTACAGGAGCGTCATGTTTTATTGTAACATATTTGTTAGGAGTTCCGTCGACACAGCACATACTCTATATAACAATTAATTATATATTTATTTAGCTACATATTTCGACCCTAAATTTGTTATCTGTTTACTGCTGAATATTTACATAGTGATTCTTGTCAAAACTCCCTTCCGTAGATTAGATATTATTGTCAAAATTGCATTAATTTTAGTTGTAGACTGTGTAAAAACATTGCAATTGCTGAAAAGATGTAAATAAAATTAATATGGAAGTTAAGTACTGAGCATGCAGTGGCAATATGAATTGTAAAATGTAAAAATTACAATGGCTAAAATCGTTAAATGCTGAACGTTGTTTTTGTAAGTTCGTTGTTTAACGACGCTATCGATATCGAAACTACATACGAGTAAAGAGCCGAGCTGTGTCTTGTATCATGATATAAATTCCTAGTATTCGGCTTAAGGCGTGGCCACTGTTTGTTTACCCCATTTTACGTACACACAAAACAGAGAGTGTTCAGATAATTTGTTTTCTTTACTTGAAAGAAAAACTTATCAAGTTTACTACTTCTCAATATAAGCGCCATTTGTAGGTCGCAGAATGTCCAAATTGTTTTTCTATTTCTCATGTGCTCTCCAACCTCTGCGGTATCATAGAAGCAACCATACTGTTGATTTTTGCACGAAGTTCAACCACAGTACCAAATTTTGGACAGCACACTTTACATGACCCGAAAAGAAAAAAATCAGTGTGGGTATATCGGGGGAGTGAAGGGGGCAACGATATGGGGATACACAGACAGACCCAGAGACCCACGCATCCAACAATTCTTCTATTGTTGTCTATATTCCTTGCCTCGCGAACATGTTTACCCAGCCGTTGCCTAGCAATAATAAGAGATACACATACAGACATACAGGCTTATGGCAGGGATATATGAAGTACGCAGTTGAGATGCTCAGGTGCCATGATATGAATACCAAGTTTCATAAAGATTGGTTTAGGAGTTCAAAAGTTAATATGGAGGATACACAGACGCACAGACAGCATGGAGATATCATAAGCCTACTTTCATTTTTTTTTTCAAAATAAATAAGTTAGATTTACAAGAATTATGAAATAATAATTATACTGTAAACCCAAATGAAGTTGACCCATATGGACAAAACTTCCGTTTTCTTTAACATGTCTGTTTAGTTACTCATTAATTCATTCATTTACTCGTTTCTTCGTTTGTTTCCTGCGATTACAATACTTGGTTTGCGTTGCGTAATAAAAAGCACTAATTTAATATGGGACTTGTTATTAGGGACATTTCAACGTTGCAGCACGCTGTACTTTCCACTCGTGACCTGGGAGGTAATGTCAGATGAAAGTCAGAATTGTAATGTTGATCTGTAATTGTGTAAATCGTAACTGTTTAAATTATGTTACTTATACCGGTCTTACCTGTAACTTGAGATTATTTGATAAGAACTGTAAAACTAGACTGTCGACACGGTTGATAAGCCACGTACAAAGAGCGAATGAATATAGAAGCTTGGGGAGCAGACCTACCTAACTGCAGAATGCAGAGGTAAGAGTCACGGGAGACCCAACAAAATACTTAAACCAATAGGACTGAAGTCGGTGACGGAAGCCAACAACGTTCCTCTGCTTTTATGTCATGGTTACTACTTGAACTTCGTGTTCTGGAGCTACTTATATCAGTCCTAAGGTTCGAAATTCATTATTAAAATATTTATGTGTAAGTGTGATATTTTTCACTCCTTAGCGTGATGGGGCTTTGTGTTCATTTTTCACTGGGAAGACCAAGGCGTAAGTGAGTGGACAATATTAAAACGGACCTTAGAGAGATAGGATGGGATGGTAGGGATTGGATTGATCTGGCTCAGGATAGGGACCAGTGGATGGCTCTTGTGAACACGGTAATGAACCTTCGGGTTCCATAAGATGTTGGGAAATTCTTGAGTAGCTGCAGAATTGGCGGCTCCTCAAGAAGGGCTCGGCTCCATTAGGAAGTAAGCGTGGTGCGGTTCAGATTTACGCTTACATTTCCTACAACTCCGATTCCCATGACCGAATCCCCCACGGATGATTTTTTTCTATTGTACTTCCGGAAACAGGCCATGTATCTACGGAAACTGTATTTTGATCTATATACATAAATGTTTGGTTAAACCTTACGAGATATTCAAAGAGTCAGAGTCAGCGTTATTTTACGACTTTCGCCAATCAGTTGGTCTTGGCGACAAGCCCCTTGAGACTCACGACCAGCATTTTTTCCCTCCAACTGAACCCTTGCGGTCATAGTCCCTATGTAACATCCTCTCTGACGAAAGGATGGGTCTGTCGTTTAAAATTACTGCTGGTCCTCGCCAGCGCAGTCATTCTTGGGTCCGAGTCCCGCGAGAATCATGACAATATTTTAGTGTTTTATATTCGAGACTTCCCCAACCTGGAAGGTCAGGTCTCCGTATTTATATCCCGCACGAACAAGATGACCTAGTTCTATCGCCAGGCACTGGGTTCCCTTTTCGTCGCCTCCTATGACTCGCAGGGCTACGGTGGAGGTATTCGACCCCGCCTCCACACGGTACCCCACGAAATATTGTTACTTATTTCTTTTAATATATATTACATCATAATTGCTACAGTATCCATGGTGTTAGCAAAGAATCAGCGAAATTATGCATGAGTCGCCAAGGAATTAATACATCTTTTATATACTGTGCCCTAATATTATCCCTGTACTAGGCCTGAGGCGCGATACCGTAGTATGTATAGCGACTAGTTACGGGCTCGACGACCAAGAGTTCGGAGTTCGAGTTCCGGTAGGGTCGAGAATTTTCTCGTCGTCCAGACCGGCTCTGGGGTCCACCCAATCTCCTATCCAATGTGTACCGGGGGCTCTTTCCCCGTAGGTAAACAGGCCGGGACATGAAACTGACGATTCACTTCCAATTAGTGCCGAGGTCAAGAAAATGTGGATCTATGCACCCACTCCCCCATACGCCTTCATGGTGAAGTGCTTAATTAGTTACGCACAACTTTACCTTCTTACCCTAATATTATTTGCAAGAAACTGATTGGGATTAAGTCTCAGCCTTCCATTTTGAAAGTATGAATCATAGGCTCTTTTGTGATCTAGCCTCGACATTTCTTCACTTAATCCTTACCTCGTATGGCGTAAGTGAGTGAGTAACACTAGTATTTGAGGAATATTCTAACATCATGTTTGAACAGCTGGAATCATAAAACAAGTATGGCGCTCGGCTTTTGGCGTCATTTCCAAGTTCTCACCACACATGTATGAAAAACACTCAGCAACGTGTAAATACTGAAAACTGTTGGTCTTCTTGAGCGTATTTAGGAATTATAACATCCCAGACCTTTTGTACGCATGGTTTGTAACGCCTATTTTCATGCCTTCCTTCCATTTTATTTAAAATGAACGCATAATAGTGATATGTCTGTACATTCCGAAACCGTATTTGGGTTGAGATCAAATATATTGTGGACCGCGTACACTAAAATGTACCACACGAACCTTTATTTTACATTAAAATCAAATGGAAATTCGCAGACTCTATAGAAGATTCCTTCAAACATACAATTATATAGGACCTAAACAGATTATCGCATGAAAGTAAGCATAAATCTTGCTTCAGATTCTGTAAGATCACTGTATGCTTAACCAAATTCAGTTAACGTACCTGTTTTTCCACTCTTTCCAAGAAAATTTCGAGATAATGCCTTAAATTCAGGCCACAGCCACTTCTTTCCACATCCTGCCAGCGCCGTTAAATATACTAGAAATAAATAAATAAACAAATACGAATGTATATTCCGATTCCAATGATCACGTATAATAATTAATATCTTTACTGTACTTTGACTCGGCCAGCCACAAATTTCTGTCTGTAACAGGTACAAATCACGACAAATGCGGGCTACAGAACCGCGAACAATGCCTTGAGAAATGCTATGCATTCTAAACTGGAATACTTGTATATGCTTTACTTAGATGAATAAATATTTAATTATTACTGATATGCTTGGAGTTTGACTTTGAACACATATTAAAGAATCCAGTATTAATCTGAGAATTGGGCAGTGCCATAGCTCAAGCGGTTAGTCGCTGGCTTCCCACCGCGGCGGCCCGGGTTCGATCCCGGGGTCTGGTCAAGTAGGATTTGTGGTGGAAAAAGTGGCGCTGGGGCAGGTTTTTTCCGAGTACTTCGGTTTCCCCTGCCAATTTTCATTCCACCAGTTGCTCCACAATCACCCTCATCTGGTCTGGTACAATACGCCAGAAGTGGCCGCAGTACAAGGGACTTACTCCCACCCCACTAGCAATAAAACAAATTGAGAATTCAGCTCAGGATCTTCATTGGAAACAGTTCGAAGCAAAATAACGAAGTTGAGTCGACAGTTTCAGAATATTCTGTCTCGCGTAAGGTGAAAGCTAATCAACTTTGAACTTGAAAGAAAGATTACTAGTATCTTCTGTGACGCTGCACGTGTTATCTGCTAGACGTTCTGTGACATTTCGGAGAAACGTCAGTAAACTTCTACCAGATTACACGGCGTAAAATCCCAGACGACCGTATGCTTCACGCTCACGGCCGTGAAACCTCAAATCTCGCGCCATCGTACTTGCTACGCAGAACCTACGAAGTAGCAGTTGCTGTCAAAGTCTGCCGGTACTTACGCAGAGAAATGTGGTCCTCTGCCGTGCCAACAAGCGTCTCGTGAAGCCGTCACTTATCAACTGATGCAAAGACCGCATCAGCCCGTACTCACACCGCGCCACGCCCCGTTTATCGCGTTTCCGTCGCATCACGTAACGTACATACCAAGCGTTTGCACGATTCGCTTTTCCATTGGGGAATATTCCAGTCTGGCAAGTAGCGAGGCTCAATAAGACTAACACCAGAGGGGGATGTTGTCATCTCTTTTCTGTTCCATAAAGCTCGAAATTGTTTTCCTTGGAATCAGCTGCATACGTTGTGTTTCGTAACTTCGTATTCGCCATGTCAGGAGACTGGCCACTAGCAATGTCACGCGATCAGAAGATCTCTGTCAATACAACACTAAAATTCCGCAATAAATATGAAGTCTATAGTATTTTAACTACTTCTTATTTCTCCATAAAATGGTGATCATATTCACTTTGTTGTGTCCTACACACACCGTCAAACACAAACAACGTACATTATTTTTCACAGTGTATATTCGTCCTTGTAGCCGAGCGGTCTAAGGCATGTACTGTCTTCGCTCGCTCGGAAGCCGGGATCCTGGGTTCGAATCCCACACTAGGCATTGATGTTTGGTGTGTGTATATAGTTATTCCGTGTTTGTGTTGTCCTGTGTTTAGGTAGATGCCTTGCGACGGGCTGATCACCCGCCCAAGGAGTCCTACCATCTATAAAAGTGATCATAAAAGTGATCATGAAACTGAGAAACCAGCCCTATGCTCCACAGTGGGAGCAAGAGGAGAGAAAAAAGATATTCGTAATTATAAAGTAAGATGCTTCACTTTACCGATACCTGATAGCAGGTCAGTACTCAATATTCGTACGTAATAACGCACTGAAATATTCTAAATTACGAAATGGTAGAGCCGACATAAACAACTGTACACCAGCAGTCAGAATGGCCGAGAGAGTGGTAGGTTCATCTGGACCTGTGTATATTTATGACTACATAAAAAAAACTTTCATCTGTCATCTCTGAGTCGAATTCTATCTTACGGATGCTGACGCTCAGAGCACGGGAGCAATAAACTCTCCACCATTGAATTGCTCGTCTAATTCTGATTATATTTTCGTCGGCCTCTGCCTGTCCCTCTGCCTGTACTTCGTCTGTTTCCTTTCTTTCCTACTTCTCTTCAGTTATTCTTAATTGTGCAGTTGTCACTGACACCTGTCTCTTCGGAGAAATAAATATTTGTTTCTAGCATCAAAAGCAAGTTTCAGAATAACATGAAGGGCTGATACAGTATCACAAAGTGACATGTGGTTATTGACTCGTTTCACCTTCTCATGTCTGGCAGCAGGACATTGGTAATACCGAAATCCGCCTTTGGACAATATCATGAGTCAGTTCCTAACATTTCCCATCTGTTTCCTTATGCTGTAACTTGATGTTGCCTTCTCTCTACCAGAATTTTGCATTCACCCCTCTTCTCCTTGTACTTTTCACATTACCATCCCACCGTAAACCTTCTATATTGCGCGAATCTAAAATTATGTGATCTGTAAAGTCACAAAATTCATTATACTGTATCCTAAATTTCTCATCCATTTCATCTATCTTAAATCCAGATATTTTCCAGTGTAGTATGAAGCTCGTAACATTTCCAGTAAAACTGAAAAGCTTCTTGTTTAATGTTTTATCTGCCTCTGGATGTTTAACTATGCTTTATGAACGGCACGTGTTATATAACGTCAAATTAAAGGATATTGTGAATGATAAACTGAGAAGCACGTGAAAGGAAGTGCCTGTGGCTTGTATCAGGACAGTGTCCCGGCACCCGAACGGATATATTGACGAAAATGTAAAATAATTTCAGTTACCAAACCCTATCTTGGGGCCGATAAGAGACCCCACAATCTTTCGACTGAGAAGTAGGAATCATAACCATAACACTGCGACATTTGTTCTAATTTAGGAATGCCCACTTTTAAGGCAGGTGGGGCACATTAAATTATATGAAATGTTACAAGGACCGGAGCATGTAAATATCTCTCCCGTAGACAATACAGAATTGGAAAATATAACAAAAATGACCTAAATATACTTTATTGATGGGCCAGCCCTTTCTCAGATAGAGACTGAACTTTGGTTCAATTTTAGTGTGGCATTTCTCATCACATCAAGTTAGTGCATGTCGGTGATTCTTTTAGGGAATTTCCTTTTGTTTTGTTTCATGCGTGGAAAAAACCGTTTACATACATATATATCATGTGTTACCAAATACACTTCGCTAGTTGCATGTTAACTTACGTAATTCAGAGACCCAAAGACTTAAAAATAAACATAAAACTAAATCTTGAACTTGATTCCGGGTTGAAATTAATACGCAAATTTGAGTTGGTTCGTCCTGGTCCGTCACACTAGTAATAGCGTAAAAGGCTATTAACGCCGTCCAGTGTGATTAATAAATGTTGTGTTTTATAATCTTTCATCCTGGCCTGGCCTGAATAACTGAACAACAACACTAGAGAGTCCTGTTCTTCAAACAACAGAACTACGGCGTGGAATACATTCATCTTCCTTTAAAGAGTAGAAATATAAAGACACGAACCAAATTGACTCTAGATTTTAACAAAAAATGTTTAAACATTATTTTCTTAATAGACTGTTTATAATAATTTATAAATGTTTTAACAAATTCATGCACCGCTTAGTAATTGTTAAAGGATATAATATTTTATATCTATGGCATTATAATACTAGTTTCATTGTGTATTGACAGTGTCCTTCTAAAGATGGTCCCTCCGTCCTAAACATTTAAGGGATGAAAGATAAAAAACACAACATTTATTAATCACACTGATCGACGTTAATAACATGTTATAATATTACTAAGTAAAGTTAAGTCGTCTTGCAGTTCAGTCAATTCAAGTTGAAGTTTTTGTGGAGCATCCCTGACCTAAGCGGAGAACGGATTTTCAAAGAGACGTTAGCCAGTAATTGTAATGCTCGTGCGAAAGGCATTGAATCTCGTTTCCAATTTCTCAGCCAAGGACACTGTACAACCGAGCCAGCCTGTCGGATGAAACCCTGCAAGAAGGCAGTAGAAGATGACACGGCTGACAGCAGGACTCAAATATCTTAACCTAGTCCAAGACATGTAGAGAAAAGGATAGTTCAAAAGACCAGACAGCGTTAGAGAAATCTTAAACTAGGATTATCGTGACTTGGTACAGGAACCTCGGTGTATTTTGTGGTAGTATTCGTTGGAAAAATAAGCAACACTTGTTAATTTTTCTGCAAAACAACAGCAATATTTCTGTTGCTAGAAATCTGTATTTCTACGTCAATCTGATGGCAGTTATCAAAGAATCACCGGAGAAATAAATGTGAAATTTTGTATAGAAGTACGTCAATAAACAGACCTAAAAATTATACGTGACATATTCTAATCACGACAAGGACCGTAACAGATCCAGCAACATCAGAGGACGCGGAAGAACAGCGAGACCTCCAAAAAGTGAAAAGTGCAATCAGTATAATAAAATTGAACTTTAATTCATGAACTTTTAACCAATAATATAATTAAAACTAGTTAAAGTGAACTTGACGCAGTGATGAGCGTAAGTAGGAAGTGACTGAATAACAAGTGAAAGTGAAAGCATAACTAGTGATCTGAATTGAAATTCGATTTGCAAATTTTAAATTTTGACATTTAGAATAATATTTTAACTTGTGTTTTGTGAGAGGAGCTTGATATATTATTGAGCGTGAGCCTGAATAAGATACAGGATCGAATAAGTGAAAAGACGAATGCCATTTTGTGTAATTATACAGCTGTGTTCGTACACCTGAGGATGACCTCTTGAGGTCGAAACATGTAGTGTAATAATAATAAAAATATGTTGTGTGGTCGGTTAAATTGACTCTAATATTAATTAAATACACAACAGGATGCAAGAAACAATTAAACGAATAAGTTATCATTTGCGAATATGGCGACTGTGCGAAACAATGCAGCTGACAAAATAACTCAGAGTTATTTCAGAAGCTCTAAGTTACTCAGGTAATCAAGAAATTCTCCGCTTCCTGTAGAACTCGTATTTACTGCCTTATTCACAAATGACCGGAAATAGGCTCTGTGCTAAGCAGCTGAATTTAGGCCACATCCTCACATTCTGCTTTTATAAGATCCATTTCAATATCATCTTCAAATCTGTGGCTGGGTTTCCAAAGTGGAAGTCTGTAATTATCTGGAAAATGTAACGAGACAGAAGTGTATACAGCGGGAATTATATGCATGAATGGATCAATTATTATGTAATTACTGACATAAAGTTTCCGACAGAACTATCACGTTGACAGAACCATTTGAATACAAGTAGACATAAGTTCCACTCAGAGCTACTTGTCTTGACAAGGGGAAACTGTTATACGTTGCAACTTCTGTTAAGCACTCCAATCGTGTCCCGCCCCTCTTTTCTTTCTGAGTGTGTAGGGAGAAGGTGCAAATAAAGATACAGAAATGTGTATAAAACTAATTTTGCTACGGGCCTACGGACTTTATGAGCCTCATAACGATAGTGTCTACTCCAGCTAAGGACATGAAATATAAATTTCCCCAGCCACGGAGCTAACCAAAATTCATCTTGCGACATAGCAGTTCATTAAGCGGCCTCCGTAGTCTAGAGGTAACGTTCCCACCTCATGACTCGTAGTACGCGGGTTCAAATACCCGGCGGAGGTCGTCGAATTTTTAAGGGCGGAAAAATTCAGGGAACAAGTCCTCCGGGAGGGACTTTAAGCCGTGGGTCCCGTGTCGTAGCTTTACGGCACGTAAAAGAACCTCATACCTCCAAAGGAGGTCACTGAGCCAAAATTGCGGACGTTTCCCGCCCAACAGCAGTCACTAATACCTCCCGTAGATGGGGGAAGCATTATAGATACTTGTCAGCTAGTAGAGCCGGTCTCACTGGCTGGGCGGGACTGATGGTAAGCACCAGTACCGGCAGAATATAGAGACTGCTAGAAATCATAGAAGGAAGAACAATGGACCACTACAGGTGCACGGGGAAACCCACCCTCTCCAATAACTAACTAACAGTTCATTGCAGGGGTGTGTAAACTCCTAAGGACTAGGATCACAGATCGTTGGCCAACATCATATTAAATATATGTGTAGTAAGTTAAAGTTGTCCCTGTGCTTAACTAATTAAACACTACGTCATGAGGGCGTATGGGGTAGTGGATAGATCCATTTTTTTTTTTACATTGGCACTAGTTGGAAGTGAGTGGTCAGTTTCACCCCCCGACCGCTTTACCCCCGAAGAAAGAGCACCCGAAACCCATTGGATATATGAGGTTGGGTGGACCCCAGCGCCGGTCTGGATGGCATTGATAAGAGAAAATTCTTGACTACCGGGACTCGAACTCCGACCCCTCGGTCGCCCAACCCGTAGCAAGTCGCTATACCTACTGAGCTATCACTGCTTCAAATACATGAGCAGTACGATATTCCATACAAAGCAGAATAATTATACTTCTGAAAAATTCCACACACTCTACATAATATCCAAATGCTGTGTCTTCTTGATGATATTCTTCAGTGTATGTACTAAGCGTGAAGGTTCTTGGTGACAGTGTGACACGTTGTTTGAAGCTATTGGTTTGTACTTTGAACAAAGTCCTAGTTAATTAAACCACTGCGTTTCAGAAACTGATTCTATTTCCGTTTTCATGCGTATAGGACATGAAGGAAAAACTACTCTGTTGTTTCACTGGGTAGAAATATGTTTAAGCCATGGGAATGGAGATTGTTTCCAAAACACCGCGGTCTTAATGAAATGTGGCGAGGGAGAAAGTGCGTAATGTTATGTAAGGTGAATATACTGAAAGACGATTACAGCGATGGTTAGTATATGACTTTCTGAGAACTAAGTCAAGGTTTAACAGTTCGTCGACTTTGTCATGTGAGCCTTCAGCTTCACACTTCTATGATCTCTGCTGCTAGGGAAGTAAATTTATGAAACCGAAGGTCGTTGTGTAAAATACAATTAGAAAAATCTCCCAGTCCCCTACCAAGCACCTGATCTCTAACGTTCATTCTATAATCGGCACATTGGCCGAGATACAATGGCATTGTGTTCTGTACTTAAAAAAAGAACTCCGTGGCTTGAATCCGCAAGCTAACTATACCGACCGAGCGACCGCCGCTTATCGACGAAGTTAGTGTCAACTGTAGCAGAGAGATGGTGTCGCGTGGTCAGCGCAACGAACACCCATGGTCGTTAATTTCGGTTTTCTAGACCGGAGCCGCAATTTCCTTGAAATAGCTCCTCAATTATCTTCACGAGGCTGGGTGCACCCCATTCCATACCCACTACTTCTCAGAAAATCTGGTAGCGTCGGGAATCGAATCCGAGACCTCAGGATCTGTAGCCGGGAACTGTGACCACTAGACCACAGACGCGGTCTTTGTACTTTCAAGTATGTGATAAATTAACTGCCGATGTTATTTGATGTCGAATGTCAGGGTGGTTTGTGATGAGAGGGCCCAAGGAAGGGGAGAATCTTTATTCCTTTCCTTGAGGGGTTGAGAAACCCCCGTAAAATTCTTTTTTCAGGATAGGCACTCAGTAGTATGATAATTGAACCCGGAGCCTCCCGGATGAGAAACAGATGTAGAACATGACTGCTTATCTGCTTAGTTGCTTCTTAGATCATTTATCCACGCTTTACAGACCACCGGAGTTATTTAGTATCGCAGATATGAGATGTACATCGTATTTAGGCCAACAGAATTCAAACTCTTTTTGTTACATAACCCTTACGTCTCTTCTTCTCGGAGTGCATTGCATGTAGCGTTACGATTCAGAAATCCGACCATGTTATAGAGCTCAAATCTTAAATCTTTTCTTCATTTGTAGTTTCGTGTCTTCTCTCCTCTGTTAATTAACTTTGGGGGCACAGTCTTCACGCTTTCAACTACTCTCATTCGGATTGCATTTTTAATTTAGCTCCTCTATTCAAACGTTAAGTTATCATGTCGAAAATACTATTGTTAGACAACGGATTCATAACACGCACCAATGAATTAAATAGGAAGAGGTGTTCTCTATGCGGTCCGCGTGACAATTGCGTGACGCAAAAATATAAACGTTGGAAGCAGTGTTTTCTTTGCGGTCTGTGCCGAGGTGTTATAAGCAGGAGAATTTGATAATTTAGTTAGTTGAGACAAAGTCGCCGGCCAGTTAGGGCGTGAACACGGAAGGTGAGGGAAATACGGCGTTGGAAGCCATTACCAGATAACGACTGGTGAAGACTCAGCAGGCTGAAAAATTTAGTGCATGCTGTAGTGAATTGTAGAGTGTGTGAATTACCGATAGCGTTACAGTTACTTGTAGTTACATTTTGTAAGAGTTCAGTAAATCCAATTACTAATCCAAACCCCGTCTATTGACACTCAATATAATCGTCACAGTATACTCGACATACCTGAATGAAACAAATTCAATAATTTCGGAATGCATGCTTCGAAACTATCCCGTATAATTCGAGTGTGTGTGTGTGTGTCTAACATCTGTCCGATAACTTGTTCGCGAGTAGCGTTTCATAACCACCAGAGCTGCTACCGTCACTTGGGCGCAGGCATATCGTGTGGCTATATATTACACCACACCCTCCTTACCCACTGGATGACGTGTGTATCCCACAGGACAGAAGATAAACCATATCACGTGAGGCCAATGACCTGAATTACTCCGCAGTGTGTTACTGAGTTTCAGACTGGAGCCGCTTGAACTAGTGAGACAACAATGCGCTCAAGACACCAGAAGCTGGGACACGCCGGGTGGGCGTAGTCTTAGGCGCTTAGTTGCAGTAGCAGTAAGCCAGAAGATAAATGCTCGTTTTTTTTCATTGCTACTGGGGTGGGACTAAGTCCCTGTACTGCGGCCACTTCTGGCCTATTGTACCAGCCCCAGATGGTAGGTGATGGTGATTGTGGAGCAATTGGTGGAATGAAGATTGGCTGGGGAAACCGAAGTAGTCGGAGAAAACCTGCTCCAGCGCCACTTTGTCCACAACAAATCCCACTTGACCACACACGGGATTGAACCCGGGCCGCCGCGGTGGGAAGCCAACGACTAACCGCTTGAGCTATGGCGCGGCCATAAGTGCTCTTAGTCTCGGACTAGTTGCATTGATAGAACGCAAAACAAAAAAAACAAAAAAAAACTTTATTTGATGACACGGGTAACACTGTTCAGTATATTTTTGTATCCCGTTCCATTTCTGAATGATAACTGGTGCCCTTTATACTGTGATATCACACCTGAAAGCCGGAATAGTTCATTTGTAGACAATTGCTCGCTAGGCACTTCTCTGCAAAAAACGGATAGGCTTATGGGAAAACCAGACCGTTGCTACGAAATTAACTCAAGTTTCCGCAGGAACGGATAAACACAGAATAATAGAGAAACTTGTTTGGGGTGATGACTTATATTCGGTCCTTCCCGAAGTTATAAAGGGGGACACCATGACCCTGCGAGTCATAGGAGGAGACGAAAAGGGAAGTCTCAAATGTGAGACAGTAAAATATGGTTGCGAGTCCCAAGGGACTCGGACCCGAGGAAGACCGCGCTGGCAAGGGCAAGCAGCATATGCAAAAGACAGACCCGTCCTCTCGTCAGAGAGGGCGCCCCACAGAAATAAGATCGTAACTGTCAAACGGTAATAATTAATATCTGGTCATAAGCCCCAGATGAGGCTCGACACCAAGACCTACTGACTGACTGACCGTCAGTCGCAATGTGACTCTGACTTTGACTTGGAGGCGGGGTAGAATACCTCCACCGTAGCCTTTCGAGTGGCAGGAGGCGACAAAATGGAAGTCTCGAATCTGAGAGAGGAATATATGGTCGCGAGTCCCTCGGAACTCGGACTCGAGAATGACTGCGCTGGCGAGGATCAGCAGCAGTTGTAAACGGCAGATCCGTTCTCTCTTCAGAGAAAGCCCCCCACATCAACAAACTCGCAACTGTCTCACAGTAATGAAAATCTGGTCGTAAGATTCAGATGGGTACTTCATTCCAAGACAGACTGGCCGACTGACCGTCGGTCGTAACGTAAGACTCGGCTCGACTCATTCTTCGTTCATCAAGCCCATCTTCTCGTACATTAGGACTATTACCGTAAGGGTTCGGTTGAAAAAAAAATTTTGGTCGTGATTTTCAAGGGGCTTGACGCCAAGACGAACTGATTGGCGGTAAACCACCAGTCGTAAAATGATTCTAACTCTTTTTCTTGGCACTACAGCCACAGTGGGCCTAGGCCTACCTCCGTGAACTTCTCCGTCCACTTCGGTTTTTCTAGATCTTACACAATCGGTAGGACTCCTTGGACGGGTGATCAGCTCGTCGCAAGGCCTCTACCTGTACACAAACACAGAAAAACGCACCCACACAAACTAAACATCCATGCCCTGAGTGGGATTCGAACCCACGATCCCGGTTTCCAAGCGAGCGAAAACAGTGCATGCCTTAGACCGCTCGGCTACCGTGACCGGCGATTCTAGCTTTGACTTTTTCCTTCGTCATTCGTCCTTGGTGATTCATAAGTGCGTCGTCATTCGTAAGGGAGTACAGTTCAATTAAGTTCAGTTCAGTAACTGAGTGGAGATCAGTGTTCAGCTGTGGAGTGTTGACCAGCGGACAACGGAAGCTGAAGAAATGACCCATTCGTAAATCAGAACCAAGTCAGTCACATGGGAAGAGAAGACACTCGTAGTCCAGCAAGGAATGGAGCGAGCCTTAGGCAGCCATTGAATTGGGTTGTAATAAAGAGTGATTATAACTTAAGTCGTCAATAAATCCAATCATTCAACCCAGAGCCCCTCTCATTAGACACGCAACCCCAAATACGTGACAGTACATTATGAGACTGACTGCAAATCTGATAAAAAGGACTATGTGGTGCATAGAATTTTCTAGGCTTAAGCAAATAACATGAAATAAGAAAACGGAAGGCTAATTGGATTGGTCATATCTTACGCAGTAACTGTTTCTGAAAGAAGTTATTGAAGGAAAGATAGAGGGGCGGATAGAAGTGACCAGAAGACGAGGAAGAAGACGTAAGAAGATGCTGGATGAACTTGGCGACAGAAAAGGATATTCTCATTTGAAGGAGAAAGCTCTAGATCGCATTAAGTGGAGGAACTCTTTTGGAAGAGACTGTGGACCTGTCGTCTTGACAGATTACTGATGAATGAATGAAGCAAATAAAATGTCTAATGTTTGGGAATTCCATAATTTTTATATGCTATAACGGTATATAACTATACCTTGATTCTCTTATCTACATCCGCATCATCACCGCCATCTTCTCCCTCAGTTCAGTCCATGTGCTCCGGACAACTTCATTTTTCGGCTGACTACAGACGAGAGCAGTCCAGCTATTTCAGGGCGCTGTGCGGGTGGAGAGTATGCATAGGCGTGTTACACGGAAAAGACAAATACGAGGAGGTTAAAAAGGTTCCGATATATCTTGATGATTGATATCGCTATGAAGTGCCCGGAATTGAGCTTTGTCTTGTCATTATACAAACAACATTAATGTTAAGGAAATATATTTAGATTGGCAACTTCCCCGTTTTGCCATTTACGCACAATATAAAACACACAATTATCAAATGTTTTATCTTCTGGCATACAGCATCGTGTATTCGATTGACTTTCATCGGGCTAAACTTGTCATATCCTATAAGTTAGAACTTTTTATAACCATCGCTGTGGGAACCTCAAATCCTGTATACATAATTATCATTAACAATGCCTGTGAAAATTCATAGGTTAGTCACTTATCGAATTTCTGTTAATTATTATTGGCTTGCGGGTTACTTACACTGTATATTTAACCAACTTAACAAGCATATATAATTTTCAACTTCAACTTCTCGCTAAACTTCTAGGATGCAACTTCCTAACAAATAACCGGAGAGTGAGAATTCTCAGAAGAGATCCACGGCCAAAGCTTCAGAACTGTCCACTTTTTCTTTGTGGTCATCTCACCAAATCTCTGTCCAGATTCATAATAATTATGTAATCATTGCCCTGAAATATCTTTGGAGGTTTTCTCTGATTGCGAGAAATATATTTTCTTTCCTTTGCTGTCACCCAGAATTCCCGTTAATCTCGGTTTTCTAGACCGGACCTGCTATTTCCTTGAAATAGCTCCTCAGTTATCCTCCCGAGGCTGAGTGGACCCCGTTCCAGGCCAACTACTTCTCAGAAAATCTGGTAGCGCCGAGAATCGAACCCCGGACCTTTGGATATGTAGGCAGGAACTCTGACCACTAGACGACAGAGGCGGTCACTTAGCGTCCAATACGAGTATTATGTGTTTAATTGATTGTAAATAAATCTATAGGCCGTAACCTATATTAAGTTATTATCCAAACATTTGTCATCAGTTGGACCGATTATGTGAGAAATGAAGAAGTGTTATTTAGAGTCAGTGAGCAGAGGAATATCCTACACGAAATAAAAAAACGGAAGGCTAATTGGATTGGTCATATCTTACGCGGTAACTGCCTTCTAAAANTAATCACCCGGGGCAGGCTACAATAGGCCAATCAGTGGCCGCCGTGCCGAGTGGGCCCAGTTAGACTCCACCCGCCACTAAGCGAATTAAAAAAAATTAAATCATCCACTTAAGTGCGACGGTTGTAAATTTGACGACGATACGACCATCACATTCCAAACAGAGATTTTTCGGCTAGAAGATGAAAAGTGTATTGACAGACAGACATCGCCTCTTCATTCTACTTTGGTTTATTCAGTTATTGCAAAGAGAGAAAGAAAATGTCCAATAACTGTTCGTGACGCAGCGGGATAAATTTAGTTGTCTTAAACTTCAGACAATTTTCGTACTCTCCAGGAAGCGGTTACACTGTGCAACCGTACTTACGGAAGTACCATTCAAGTTGAAGATGTAGTGGCGTCTCGTTTCTTTAAGGACGGTGCCTCCCTGGCGTCATTCATATGTGACGCGCACGCCATCTGGCTGTATGATCCACCGTACCCTCCTCCGTGAAGCTGCTATTTAGTGCTGCGGTTGCTGCGGTGTCACTGCCATCGCGCTCTTCCATGATTCAGGCACTCATCGCATCTGTGGCAATACAGGCAAATCCTTTCATCTGCATATGTTTTTGTGACTGATTTCGGACGACATTCAGTATTTTACGAAATCACGTTGTGAAATTTACCGAGCCGTCTTTTTATGTTAAAGGTGAAATAGGCTACTAATATCCCTTGTTTCTGGCCTAGATGTAATTATACTTGTTTAACTCTATATGTGTGTGAAATGCCTGCCTTATGGATTAAACATAGGGGATGGGTATTCATACTGGCCTTTCTAGAAATAAAATTGTGTCTCCTGTAAATACGAGTATGATAAACCCCATTCTCCGTCGATTAATGATATATTTGTCTTCAGCGAAGTGTCGTGTTCTCAGTTTTACTCCTCACTACAATTCTTGTGTATAAATATTTGCGCATCACATACAATGCTTGTCACTTTATGCAGTCGCTATAGTTACTGTCTACGGGCTGGACGACCGGTATGTCAAAGTTCGAGTCCCGATAGGGAGGGCAATGGAGCTCACTCAGCCTTTTATCCAATGGGTACCTGTGGTACTTTCCCCGAGGAAAAAGTGACCGGGCCGTAAATCTGACTGCTCATTTCCAACTAGTGCCAAGCCAAGGAAATGTGGGTCTATATATCCACTCCCCTATACGTCTCATGGCGTAATGCTTAATTAGTTAATCACGCGAACAACTTTACCTTCTTATATGTATAACGAAGTACTCTGGGGGTGAGAAAATTTGTCTCGAGATTCAGATGGATTTACATGTTTTCAGCGCTCCATAATTCCAAAACGTAGTATAACTAACTTAAAGGAACTGAACCCTTCTATAGAAGCCACAGCTCAAAGAGCTACTCAAGAATATCCCAGCATTTTATGGAACCCGAAGGCTGATTACCATGTTCAGAAGGGCCCTCCACTGGTCCCTAGCATGAGCCATATCAATCCAGTCCATACCACCGTATTCTATCTCTGTAAGATCCACTTTCATATTATCCACCCACCCACGTCAGAGTCTTCATAGTGGTCTCTTTCATTCTGGCTTTCCCGCCAATACCATCTACTCATTACTCTTCTCCTCCTTCATGCTACATGTCCTGCTCATCTCATCCTTCTTGAATTGATCACACCCATACAG
Source organism: Cryptotermes secundus (assembly GCF_002891405.2). Taxonomy (NCBI): domain Eukaryota; kingdom Metazoa; phylum Arthropoda; class Insecta; order Blattodea; family Kalotermitidae; genus Cryptotermes; species Cryptotermes secundus. The sequence goes on along the minus strand of NW_019729917.1, from coordinate 173,962 downwards.
AACCCTAGGCAACTTTGTAGTTTTGTATATTCTTTTTTTTAGACGCTGGACGAGAAGACCATAGGTTCTGGACTGAATGTTAGCAAGAATTGCCAGAGTTCAATCTCCTCGATTTCTCCTAAATCAGGTTTCGATTTGTTCTGTCATTCCCAAATATTTGGACAGTGCCACATATTCACAGGCTCTGTTAGCTATCTTTCTATTATGATTTTGCCTTGCAACCTGGTGAAAAGACAGAAACGTGTACTTAGTTTTCTCTGAGTTTCCTTCTAGACCAACCGCCTTATTAGCGTCAATTAAAGTTTCTATGTCTTTCTTTTATGGTATGTACATTATCACCCAGCAGATTCACATCACTGGCATAGACCAGCAGCTGATGTGTCCTATTTAATTTCCGTCCCACCTGGTTTTCCTGAACCTTCCTAATGGCATATTCTAAAGCAAAGTTGAAAAGCAGTGGCAATAAAACATTTCCTTGTTTTAGACTATTCTTGATAGGAGAACTATCAGACAAATTTTTACCCATACGAACTTTACTATGTGTTTTATTTAAACATATTTTATCGTCCTAACTACTTTCATGGGCACTCCATACTTTATAAGAATATTGTACCGGATACTGTGTATATTTAAAATATATAATTTGGTAAACAGATATCTAAATTTAGATACAATCTGTACATAACAGTATGCTGGATGTTGTAGATATCGTAATTTCAAGATCATTCTGAATAAAGTTAGCCATTAATATACTGATACAAACATGCTTTAGAGAAAATGGAAGACACTTCAGTTATTGGTCTGTTCAAATTCCTACATTTGAAATATTATTCTTTTTCTTTAGCAGTGACTTTTCAGTTTCTTATGATAACTCTGTGTGTGTTTCCACAATAATAATAAAATACTTCATCATTATTTCTTCTCAATAATTATACAACTCCAAAATTATTTCTGCACTGCACTAACACTTTTTGACAACTCCGCAACTTTTTCGCAGACTTCCTCTCGACAGCCTCCCAGTTTCAGGCTTTTGGCCAAAAATCCTACCTCCTTTATAATCAAGTTTTTTTTACACCCAGTTAACCCTCTACGTTATAGTCTCAAAGTGCTTACCATTTGGTTCTGGTATAGGGCTGGACTCTGACAATGGACATTGTTCAGCATTCTTCTCTCTTCTCTATTTCCGTAGCGTAAGATTTCACATCTAAAGTAATGAGACCATCCTTTTCTTTATAACAAATACTTTTGATATCACATCCTGTTGGGTTCAGATCCCCGTATCGACAGAGCTAGTCCCTCGATTCGGCTCAACTGAGTAGGTTGTACTTGAAGGCGGAAACAGAATCCAGTCTTCGAAATGTTGTGTTTTGGAAAATAAACAGGACGGTGGTTTTTAGATAAAGACAGGGCGATGTATAATGTCCAGAAACATAATAATTGTACAGGTAACGTGGTACCTCATCTAAATTCAATAATTTAATTTAATATACACGTATGTCAAAATGGAAGAAAAAGGTGTAGAAGATGGGACATTATCAATAGGCACAGAAATAGTAAAAAAGTCAGACAGGCAAGCAGCAACCAAGCCTTCCATGTGTTTTGGATGTAATTATTACAGTTGCTTATATAATCATTATGCATTAACTGAACGTTGCATTCTTTTTAGTTTCTTGTGGTGGGGTGAGGCTGGGTCCACTTGGTACATCGGCCACTAACTGGCCTATTGTACCAGCCCCGGCTGGTGGAATGCAAATTTGCAAGGAAAACCGAAGAACTCGGAGAGAACCTGCACCAGTTTCACTTTGTCCACCACAAATCCTATATGACCTAACCTGGACTCAAAACCCTGGCCGCCGCGGTGGGAAGCAGGCGACTAACGGCCTGAGCTATGGCACGGCCTACCGTTGCATTTACTGCTTTACATTGTAGCAGTTTTGTAACTTGTACTCTCTCGCTGTTATTTCAAAACCGTAGCCGTAAACAAGTTATCTTAAGGAAATAGCACATTACTTAAACTACGTGTCCCCTGGCTACTGGTACAACAACAAGCCACGATCCAAGTACACAACAGAAGAGTATCAAGAAATAGTAAGGTCCCTAAGAGATCATTATTTTGTAACTCATTGTAACACTTATTTGAGAAATACCTCTGAAGGTCGGTGTTGCCCAATCTATATTAATAACCAGCGACCGCCGCACTGAAAGTACACTGTGACATCGAGGTAACCTCTGTCCTTGTTTGGAACAGATTAGCCTCCTACTATACCTCGGCCGCTATCATCGCTTAGGCAGGAGATCAGTGCTTACCAGCTGGGTTTCCCTGCATTAACTTTGTGTAGTTTTTCTTATCAATAAATGTACTAGTTAACTTCCAACTGCAGTTCTCAGACCCCTCACACTGACTATCAATAGGACTGCTCACCCTACCAACCTGTCCTATCACGCTATACGACAAGCTGGTGTCCCATGTAGAGATATACAATATATTCAGCCAACCAAATAGTCAGTCAGCCAGCCAGGCCAACCCAAACGCTCATCCAATCCAGCCAGTGGACCAGCCCATCCTGGGCAGACACTTATGCTAGGCGTCCCTGGCCAGCTAGGCAGACACTTGCCATGACAGCCAGGACAGCCAGCCAGCTATCCAAAAATGCTGACAAATAGACAGTCGTGTGCATACAGATTCACAGAAATGCAGGCAGTTAGACGGACCGAGAGACAAATAAATATTGAGAAGTACAGAGAGATGCGTAGACAGACTGACACATGCATGAAGGTAGAGTCTTATGTAATCAATTTATCTCCATGAAGGCATGCTTGCCTGTCCACATAAGTCTATGGATATATTCATCTCTCTATATGTATGCCTGGTTGGACGGACCTATCTGCCGGGCGGGCAAGTATAATTGGCCAAGTGGGCCTAGTTGCCTGGTCTGCTCTGGATGACAGGCAAGACTGGACCTCACCGGCCTGGCAAGCCCATACCGACTGTACTAGTCTCAGTGGCTGGTCAGTCTAGATTGGTTGGCTAGGCTCATTAGACTGATCTGCCTGGGCTATCTGATGGTCCTGTATGGCCGTACGGGTCTGGTTGGTTGGTCTGCTCTGGATGACAGGCAAGCCTGGGCCTCAATGGCCAGGTAAGTCCTTACTGACTAGACTAGCCTCAGTGGCTGGGAAGTCTGGATTGGTTGGCTGCGCTCAGTAGGCTGGCCTTCCTGGGCTATCTGATCGTCCTGTGTGGCCGTACGTGCCTGGTTGGCTGGTCTGCTCTAGCTAACAGGCAAGCCTGGGCCGCACCGGCCTGGCAAGCCCATACCGACTGTACTAGTCTCAGTGTCTGCTCAGTCTAGATTGTTTTNTTCTTGAAAAGTAAACTTGTCTCTGAGCTTAATTAGGCATCATGCCATGGAGATGTAGTGGGGAGTGGTCTTAACCTCAGCAACAAATGATGGTCAGTTTATAACTCAGCCACTTTGCTGCAAGGGAAAGTGACACCATGTGCCCAATGGACAGGAAGTTGGCTGGACCCCAAAGGGAGCTTGGACTCGGAGGAAAAAAGAGAAAATCTCCAAACCTGCTGAGAATCAAATCCTGATTTCCTGGTAGTTCAGACCATTTTTTTTCATTCGTTGGTGGGGGGCTGGAGTCCAGCTGGGTCCACTCGGCACAGTGGCCACTGATTGGCCTATTGTACCTGCCCCGGGTGATTATGATGATGGAGAATTTGGTGGAATGAAGCTTGACAGGGGAAACCGATGTACTCGGAGAAAACCTGCCCCAGAACCATTTTGTCCACCACAAATCCCACTTGACTAGACCCGCAATCGAACCCGGGCAGGCGCGGTAGAAAGCCAGTGACTAACCGCT
>NW_019729917.1:165106-170053 GCF_002891405.2 Cryptotermes secundus | reverse complement strand
GCTGCGCAGTCTAGATTGTGTGGTTGCGCTCAGTAGGCGGACCCGCCTGGTCTAGCTGATGGTCCTGTGTGGCGGAATTGGCTTGAGTGGCTGGGCAGGCCTGACTAGCCGGTCTGGGCTGCCTAACCCGGCTTGGCTGACCTTGCTGGCCGTGATGTTCTCTTTGGATAAGGGAATCTGGCTTACTGAGTTTGTATGGCTTTCCAAGCTGCTGTGAATGGCTTGGCTGACCTGTCTGTTCATTCTCTTCTGATTAACGTGTCTGACCGGTAAGGCTCTGCCGCTCTGTCATGGCTGGCTGACCTAGCATGTCTGGGCAGTTTGGTCATGTTACTGCCCCCACCTTATGTTGAACTCGGTATCCTCACATGGTTGTTTCAAACTTACCAGAATGCCCAACTTCAGAACAATATAGGGCAGGGATTTTGCAACTTCCAAGGCCTGTATGGTAACCGGACAACATCGAAATATTTCTCAAGGAGTCTCTAGTGTAACTCATTCTGTACAGCAGAAGTCTTATTTGGACGCTAACGGTCGCTCATCTGGTCAAGAAATTTCGCACTCTTGTTATATCCCGAAATTTTACTACCGTGCGATTACACTTCCTTCTGCAATAGACTAATCCATTTCATGCTCTCCCATTCTGTATCTTTAAGATCGATCTTCCATGTGTATGCAGGATCCTCAAGTTACCTCATTCTTTCCAACTAAAGTCCTGCTTGCATTACTCAACACCATGCATGCTGAATGTTCTGCCCATTCATCCTCCTTTATTGGATCAACTTAAACTATTTGGTGAAGACTAANATTTGAATTGTATTTTGGTCTGTTTTTTTTTAATTACCGGGTACTTCAAGTAGTTACTATAGGATTCTGACGATGGTCCAGTGATTGAGGCTAGCTCTTTCTAACGGACCCAACAGAATAGGTGTTTCCCTTTTCCTTCACCTGAGGACGGAAACAGATCCAGTTTCCGAAACATCGTGTTTTTGTTATCTTAAAAACCAGGACGATGGATAAAGTCCAGAAACCCAATATATCAGCGGGTATTTCAAATTTGGCACATTTTCAAATGAGATATTTAGCTACATTTGTATGCCTCTGTCACGCGTTCTGGTAACGATAAAAAGAATCGCCACAGAGGTGGTCCCAGTTCCGCCACTGATCTCTATGCACGAATACAAGATTAGGCCGCTGAGAAAACAGAGCCCGTGACGGTGCTCCCGCCACGGTTTATGCAACATTCTTTTTTAAAGAATTGTCCCCTCGCCATTACTGTTTATTTTCCCGAGCCTGTGCTTCAGGTAGAATATTAAATGACATCATTACAATTTTGTGTCATCAGTACTATTTTCCGAAGAAACTCAGTTCATTTTTCATAGATTTGTATGTGTTTTGGTACAGGAGTTTGAATGATTAAAATCTTGTGTGCGAGGCATGAGCTTCATATTCAGCCTCTCAATACATGTTTAATTTGTTGTGTAATGAATCAATGAAGATAAATAAAACACTTTTAACGCTGTATATTATTTTCTTACACTGTTATAAAACGAGGAAGAAATGTGAATAAAATGAGCAGTATTCCAATAGAAACTTAAGTGTTTTCTCAGCTAATAAATGCTTTAAGAAGGTTGCAAATGTGTACTTCCACAAAATTGAATTATCCAAATTTTCGAAAATAGCTCTTTCCTATTTTATGTGAGCTTTGTTTCTTATTGCTACATAACCAAACAATTAAATTGTAGTAACTTTAAGCGTGAATTGTCACATAGTTTTTTATTTATGTACAAAACACCGCTCTAAAATAGACCACTGGGAAGACCAAGGCGTAGGTGTGTGGACGATACTACAATGGATCTTAGCGAGATAGAATGGGATGGTATGGATTAGATCGATCTGGTTCTGGATAGGGACAAGTAGAGGGCTTTTGTTAACACTGTAATGAACATTCGGGTTCCATAAAATGCTGGGAAATTCTTGAGTAGCTGCAGAATTGGCGGATCCTCAAGAAGGGCTCAGCTTCATAAGTAAGTAAGTAAGTAAGTAAGTACAGCGCTCTAAAATAAATTAAACTCCTTTAAAAATGCCGTCTTCTAGGATGTGGCAGGCTGCAGCCACCTGCTCGCGCTGGTTCATCGTTCGCGGATTTTTATACCCTGAAGATGGAGGCGATACGTTCCACCGAAACGTCGGTTTACACAATATCTATACGGCCCACATCCCAGAAGGTGGTATTCTTCATAGTCACCGTCGTGAAAACCTCAAATCTTATTAAACTCCTTTACTCCAAACTGATTGTTGCTGAAACCTATCGCCATTTGCAAAACTAATAGGCCCACCTGCGGCCTAAATCTCGAATGAATAAACAGATTCCATCAGCTCTCAGTATCTTGTAAATGAAATGTAAATCATCAGTATTAATTATTGTTTCTTTTTCTGCAGAAACCGTATCTACCGCATCTATCACGTCCTCGGTTACTGGGCTCATGACATCAGAATCATGGGTGACATCATAGTAATATAGTTGCCTATAGTTGCGCGCTTAGCCGGTCACGGTAGCAGAGCGGTCTAAGGCATGCACTGTCTTCGCTCGCTTGGAAGCCGGGATCGTGGGTTCGAATCCCACTCAGAGCATGGATGTTTGTGTGCGTCTTTCTGTGTTTGTGCACAGTTAGAGGCCTTGCGACGAGCTGATCACCCGCCCAAGGAGTCCTACCGAATATGTAAGAGCTAGAAAACCCGAAGTGAACGGAGAAGTTCATGGAGGTAGGCCTAGGCCCACTGGGGCTGCAGTGCCAAGAAAAAAAAAGTGGTTGCACGCTTACGACCTACGCTAAAATTTACCAATTTTCTGCAGCTCTCACTCGCTGTTCTGCAGTCGCTGTGGAACAATTATTCGCTACAGATTAGAATTTGAAACTAATACTCTTGCTAGCCCTCACTAACATATTCACCAGTAATACTTTCCAAGTGGCAAAACTTGTTTTTCTTTCTGCAGTAGTAGCGGTAAAGACGGTAGTACGCATGCGCAGTGTTATTCCACCCCCTCTCATACGAAGCTTTGTAGCGGTTCTTATGCTTCGAAGTATAGTGAGTTAAGTATAATAATCCCTCCCCTCTAAGTTTTATACTGTGGTACGTTTGACCCGTTTCTGGGTAACGGCTCCGCCAACAGACATGAACGCCGCAATTCCACTCCAATAGGATACAACAGTGATGGAAAGCGATGTTCTCTACGTGGTCCGTGCAATAGCTACATGACGCAAAAATAGAAGAACTCTTAGAAGAATGTTTTCTATGTGGCCCGTGCCGAGGCTACATAAGTAGTTAATTGACCGAAAAGGACTTGAACTCGTCAGGTAAGGGTCAGTTCAGGCATACAATACCAGAGAGGGTTCTTCGAAATGCACTGGGTATTTTCAGAAATGAAACATACGAACCGGTTAGATGGTCGAACATGACCTGCTTTGCATTCGTATTATGCACTCTATGCAAATAAACCTCAGAAGTATTTTCGGTTGCCTTAAACTCTTTAATTCTTATGAGGAATATATAAATCAAGTATTTCTCATTACTGGTGTGTAGTAGATATGTACGAGGTATATACTTCATGTCTCTTCGGTTCCTATTGTTACCTCAGCCTTACATTTTCAATTACCTCAATAGTTCATACTTCAGTCAGAGTAAGATATTATCACAAAATACAACCAACTCAGCTTTAATTGTGCATTTGCTTGGTACGCTGGTTGGTTCTATTTTTTTTTTCGTAGCTTCTTAATATGAACATATCTTACTGTATATACGACTTATAGCACTGGTAAATCTGATGGCATGGCATCCACGGTTGCATAAGCCAACATGGCGACAGCAACGGAGAAAGTGTTCCTGCAGCCATTGTTTTCCTGTCCAGCTCCTATACATTTACTTATTTAGTAAAGCTGCACAAAGTACGCAATGCATCATATATGATACGTGGTTTGGGGGCATCAGCAGTTACAAATAACGCGATAAACGATTCCCAATATTCTTCTCTTTATACAGATAAGTTCCCACGTCTCTGCGAGTAAGAGCGTCATAACGCTCTGTCACAAGTTTCATAAGAAACAAGTATCAAAACATAAAATGTATATTAAATGTTAAATCTTCTGTATCAATTTAATATTAAATACTTTTATAATTGTGCCTGTTAGTTTTAGGGTCAGTAGTAGAATTTAATATTCAAACTTTGTTCAGAATTTGTTCCTGTTTGAAATAGGCATTTCTCAAGTTTCTTAATAGTATGATTCTGGCGATTTTCTTCAGGCACCGTAATTCTATACAACGTCTAAAATAGAAGTACTTTCAAATAGATAAAAACTGCACAGTCTTCCACTTTTTAGTTCATTATATCTGTAAAATGTAAGATATTGTTGGCTGAAGTTTAGGGTGAAGAGATAAATGTTCTTGCATAATTTATAAGATATTTAATTAATATTAATCTTAGCCGATTGTCTATATAGTGTGGGATCCTCAACGTCTCACAACCCTATGGGCCTTCACGGCCTGGTACAAGGATAGCTTTACTTTTTTTACTTTTACTTAGTAGAAATACTGTGCATAAAAATGAAGCTACACTTAGATAGATAACTGTGCAAGAAACCTTCCTATACAATTAACATGATTGCCACTTGAAAGGCCACATAATAAAGACAGGTAGTGAGAAATGTAAGGCCGCGCCATAGTTCGAGAGGTTAGTCGCTGGCTTCCCACCGCGGCGGCCCGGGTTCGATCCCGGGTCTGGTCAAGTGGATTTGTGGTGGACAAAGTGGCGCTGGGCCGGGTTTTCTCCGAGTACTTCGGTTTCCCCTGCCAATCTTCATTCTACCAAATTATCCATCATCATAATCACCCGGGGCAGGCTACAATTGGCCAGTTAGTGGCGGCCGTGCCGAGTGGATCCAGTAGGAC
>NW_019729917.1:149695-165097 GCF_002891405.2 Cryptotermes secundus | reverse complement strand
CCCCCCCCCCCCACTTAGCTAATTTTTAGTGAGAAATGTAAACTTATTATCTGTTTCATGCATTAATCTTCAAAGTATGCATGTCTGTCTAATATTCGTAAGATAATATTACCTAATGTTCCAAATTCTTGTTCTATTGAAAGCATTAACCTAAGTAGTTTTCTGTGGCTACTACTTACTAACCTGGGGGCAAAACCTTACCCTGGCTGCTAGCCTCATTTTCTAGGAATGCGTTGTCGTAAAAATTCTACCATATTTATTTACTTAAATGCTCTCAATATGTTATAAATAAATGTGTGAAGCTATGTAGGGTACTGTATTGAACTGCCTCGGGATGGGTTCCAGGGTCTACTGGTGGGTTCATGTGAACGTATTAACGATACAATTCTATAAAGGACGGGAAATGCTGAATGAATATCAGCTTCTCAAGGAGGACTCTACTCCATGAAGTTAGTCAATTATGACATCATAGTTTGCAGATTGACAAAGCAAAGGAATGGACATGTTGATTTAGTCGAAGGATTTCTGTAACATTGCTCTGCCGCCCTTACTGTAAGACTAGAATAAAAATTAAAAGAAGAAAGTGCAGACGATTTAAGTTGCGTTAGTTTCGTTTTCATTCACATGCAATGTTTTTATGGGCTGACACATTTCTGCATTGTATTTCCTGTGTGTTTCTCTCATAATATTTTTGTAAAGTCGAATCGAATTCTTAATCGATTAACATATTGCGTAAATGTATTGTCACGTGTCACAGTGACTAAGACACGGATTTGGATTGGTAATTGGAGTTATTGGATAATTACAGATAGTAACTACAAATAATTATTACACTATTGCTGCTTTACACAATCCACAATCACTCCACACTAACTTCTCAGACTATCCACACTGGTCCTCACGGATTTATAATACAGGAAATATAATTGTTTCTTTAAATCACAACACTCCCAATATTACTGTGCTACAGCACACACAAAGTCTTCAAATCACACGCTAAGTCTTTACAGGTTGACTTCTTGTACTCTTCTTCAGCTACGAATTTCCCGTGGCTATCTCCTACCGAGAGCTGACTCGTCCCTGAACCGAACGAATTCTGTCACTTATACAGCCGAGGAACGGACATGCATCACAGTAAACACATGTAACGTGACCACCACCCACTGCTGCATGACGTAACCGTATATATTTTTGGGTGTTCGACCGTGTTTACAGAGCTGTTTCCTGGCAACGCGTTGATGAAATTTGTTACAGTATGTTTAAAGATGACACTGACTTCTGCGGTCTCGTACATCTGCCTACACAACTTTCTCTTTCAATGACTACTCTGAAGGCACAAGAACTTTAAAACAGAAGTAATTTCTGACCGTATTGTGAAGTCAGTAATTTATCGTATTTGTTGAGAGAGTTGCCCAGTTTGAATTTCAGCCTGGGCATCAGATACCGAGAGTTACATCTTCGTTTAGGGTCGATTAATGCAACGCTATATTCTATAAAATGTATTACCTTTAAAAGTTTAGAAGTTCATCATTACATGTTTTGAAAAACGTGGTCATCAGCAGGTGTAAAATCTTAGGTAAGGAAACTGCTGTCTTCTGTTGTTGCTTATGTTGAACAAGACACGCAACAAAGGCCACAACAAGAGAGAACACAACCCACCAACTCAAACACATATGCACATCGAGAGGATATATATAAAACAACATATACAACAACGGAAGACAGCAATTTTCTCATAAAATATTTTAACACCAGATGATGACTACATTGTTCGAAATATGTGGGGATGGACTTTAAATTTGTAAACTTTTAAAGTAAATAAATTTTATAGAACATAGTGTTGCACGTGAGACTAACTTATTCACACTAAGTGAAAAACGCAACAGGATGCTACAATATAATAGTATATTTTCGTGTAGTCCGAATAGTACCTTGAAGCTGGCCATTATTATTTTCATTTCTCTCGCATTCAGAGCAGCGTATCTGGCTTTCCTTAACATCATTAGACGCTATATAATTCCTGCAGTTCATAGAGCGTTGTAAATCAGCTTTCATAACTAAGGAGCTGCACCTCGTACGACGCTTTACATCTTCATAGATCTGACCGTGACAGCGTGATGCATCTGAACTTCGCACACCAGTCGACTTCTTCCATCATCAGTAAATGTAGAAGACGGGTTGAAAAAGATATATCACGAAACCTCGAATATAATTACCTATTATTAACAAACGAATAAGAGTACGCAGATAATCTAAGAACATAAGCGACCAGTCACATATGAAAGTGACCTTTTTTTTTTCTTCTCGTCCCTCCCATTTTGGAGTACAGGGCTGATTCTCGGTTTCATTGATCATTTTCACAGATGGTAGGACTCCTTGGACTGGTGATCAGCTCGTGGCAAGGCCTCTACCTAAACACAGGGCAACACAAACAGAATAAACGCATACACACACCAAACACCCATGCTTTATGTGGGATTCGAAACCTCTATCCTGGCTTCCGAGCGAAAGAGCACAATGCATGCTTAGACAGCTCGGCTACCGTGACCGGCAAATGACAGAGCCAACTAAATTGCTTCAAGCTTGTGAAGTCGTAAAGCGTCGTTTCATTAAATAGTTTTCTTGCCTAAAATGATAAAGTCTGGCCTCTAGACCGATTAAATAAGCAGTAGATCCACAGTTTAGATAAGTTAACATTTGACAATTAATTCATTAATTTTCCTGTCTTCCAGAGGTCAAAGAATGAAAATTGAAGCATGAATAATCGATTCCCGTTCACGATGTTCATGAAACATTATCATCGGAAACAAGATATATATGAAGAAAACTCAAGCGAACTGCTTAAGAAGTACCTTCTGTGGGTACAGATCTTACGGTTGTAAACTCGATTTATAGGTATTTTAGGATCGTAGTAGCCCATTCCTGGGAAAACTTAGATTAATATTAGGCTGGATCTTATAAAAAAAGTGACTGGATTCACCTGTACCAGGTAATGTTAAGTGATGGGCTCTTCTGAACACGGGTCCATAAAAGTCGGGGAATTTCCATCTACCTGTGGGAGCACTATCATCTCAGGAACGGGCTATTATGTTTTGTGGAATTCGTTAATAGTGTCTCGTTGTTTGAACACCTAGCATTGTCTCTTATAGTTTTCTTAAATTATAAACATTACTACACGAACTATTTAACATGCCATTTATTGGAATTTTGTTAATTGTTTACGTTAATTTTCATGAGAAGCTGTTATGCAAAAGAAGAATACATTATCATACATTTGCATAACGGGGCACGCCGTATCATAGTTGGTTGAGGCACTATGCTACAAACCGGAAGGTCCCGGGATCGAATCTCGATGAGGTCATTCGATTTTTTTTTTAATTTACCTAATCCTTCCAGCCGCATTATGGCCCTGGGGTCGACTCAGCCTCTAACAGAAATGAGTAGCAGGAATATTCTTGGAATGTTCTTGGGAGTAAAGAGAGGCCGGCGCGTGGGGCTGACCTTACCGCCACATATGAGTCGATTGTCTAGAAAATATGGGAGCCTCAACATCTCACAACCCTATAGGGCTTTCACGGCCTGTTACAGGGATACCTTTACTTTTTACTTACATTTGCATAACAACAGCTCCAGGTGATAAGTACAATATTTCTGGTAACTTCGACGAAAATCAGTTATGAACTATAACAAAAGGGAAGCTACGGGATTAACTTTTCGGCATTTTCGTAAGGGTAAGCCCTTAATGTATGTTTAGTGCTGCACTTAGTTAGCTTCTGCCCTTAGCTCGGCGCATTTATTGACCGATTAGAGTCAATATAGTTCTGGTGGAATTCAGTAGTGTGTCGTGACACATCTTGATGCTATGTGATTCAGAAATGAGCTGAGAGAAACAGTTGTTGAATCGCTGTTACTGGGATCTGCTTGCCATTCTGGAATGCGAGACCTCATACAGCTCTGGCAGGAGAGATGTCACTTCGCACACTAATAACAGCCACATCTGTTGTTTTATGCGCTTCGTCTATTATTTCGTTTAATTTTCCTCACCTGGAAGAATCAAATGTCGATAATTTTCGAGTGCTGGGTCAAATGACACGCGAGATTTCGTTACGGTATTTCTCTGGTTTCAGGTGTGTAGCTGTAATTACAGAGAACTATTCAGTCGATAATGAAGGAAACATTTCGGATTTCATTCCAGGAAACATTGGAAGTTATTATATATATATTACGAAATTAGAGAAAAATTACAACAGTACAGAGCTCACGTTAACAGCGTTGAATGAAAAGTGTCTTGGGTTAATCATTCAAGTATCAGATCCTGTTCAGATTATCTTAACAGTGACTAAATTGTCGAGGAGATCCTTGACACGTGCCAACAGGCGGTTTCTGTTTCTCCCCCCAATAACCCTCGCTAATAACATGGACAGGCAATATTCCCTGGCTGTCGACGATATGCTGAAGAGGAGGGAAATGGACTTCTTTCCCGACCTAGTGGTAGCAAGATTTCAGACCCGGAAAAGAATCGAACTGGTGACTCAGAAATTTATTAGCGAGGCCACATATAAGGAACAAGTGATCTTAGACGTTTGGACAGAACGGTTTGTATTCGTACAATATTCAGATTATGTGATATGGATGTGTTACGTTCATTAATATTTATTTTCATAAACGATTTTATACGTTTTCTCATGAAACGTATGAACTGAACCATAATATGAAGGCTGGTTTTCTCTATCGGTTCCTACGTTTCATCTTCATCCACTCAACGGAATTCCACTAAATGTGGTACTGAAAGTCAACTCTAAACATTGGATGGAGAATTTTGTTTTGACCTGTATGCGTTCATTGTAATCCCTGCTTTACAGCATCTAACATGGTAATTTCATCACACACGTCATCAGAATGGCTCACCGTACAAGCACTTGGTGCATGACGCAGAATATAGATGTTGTTAATATGTATGGCCTTTTTTTTTAACTTTACCTGATGTGCTTAATGTATAGCGACTTACAAAGAAACGCATTTCATAGAAAAGAGTCCTTATTGTTCGGCTAATGACACAAAAATCCCACTTCTTTTATGGAACCGAAGATTCGTTGACACTGCCACTCTCCCGATAAGATAAATCAAGCCATCGTCCTCGCGTTCTGTTTCTTTGAGATTGATTTAAATACTATATTTTCATCTAAGCTTAGTTCTACCAAGCGAACTCTTCCTTTCAAATATCCTCACTGTAATCTTTTACGAATTTATTTTCTCTCAAATGCGTGCTATATTCCACGTCCATCTCAACCTCCTTGATTTATAACGCTAAATATATTATTTTTAGTATTAAGTAATTTTGTCAACAGTAAACCATAGTGTAAAGGATTTGATCAACGCTTTGCCAGGCCACAGCTCTGTAAGCACGGCCCAACACACAACAATATAGGAAGGTATGTTTTCCGTGTCCGCGGTGACTTCAAGCAGTGGTGGATGGTAGTCACGTGGCATGTGTTTCCTGTGATGCGTGTTCATTGCTCGGCTATATAAGTGACAGAATTCGTTCGGTTCAGGGACGAGTCAGCTCTCGGTAGGAGAATTTCGTAGTTGAGGAAGAGTACAAGAAGTCAGCCTGTGAAGACTTGACGTGTGATTTGAAGATTTTATGTATGCTGTAGTACAGTGATATTTGGAGTGTGTGATTTAGTGATGCTTTTAGAGTTCCTGTGTTATGAATCCGTGGGGTCTGTGCAAAATGGTTATAAGAGAAGTGAATGCAGTGGCAGAATTAGTTCAGGGGCAGTTACGAGTCAGTCGTAAGCTGGAGGAGTGAGTCCAGAAGAATTTTAGCCCCGAGGTTCCAGGGTGCTTAAAGAAGAAATAGCAAGAAGGTTTCATAGTGATTTGAAGTGATATTTTCTGTGTTGAGAACCGTTGCTAGGAGACGACTAGTGGAAACTGAGAATCCTAGTGCATGTACAACGGTGAACAGAAAATGTGTGTAAATCAGCGATAGCGCTCTATTTAAGTGTGATTAAGAGAAGTTGTGACCAAGGTTCTAGAACTCGTTATTTCCGTCACGCGTAACCCCCTACACGTGGCAATATGAATACACGCAGTCTAATATCTTTCTTGCTTATTATATCTGTTAACAATCCATTTAATTATGCAGTAAACGAATATCAAGCTCAAGAATGTGGGGAAAAACGTGTGCTCCAAATTAGAGTTGCTCACATTTTTCCAGCTTTTTCATATTGCTTACCAGGGTCCCCCATAACAATGAACGCAGTCCTCATCTCCTCAAGCAGCAAATCCATTGGATTTTGACAGAATTGTAGGGTTCTGAGCATATCGAATTGTGATAAAATACATAGATGAAGGTTGCACTAGAGGCGTCATTGGTCACGGTTGCCATATAAGAAACTAATCCAGAGATATGTTTGTAATTTTGTTGGCTTTGAGTAGCTTATGTATTTGTAAAGTATCCTGTCTACCCTTTAATGACCGTCATCACCTTCAGGCTGAATTGATACAAACATCTTAATACGTATTGTAGCATGTACCGTCATTGCTATGCAATAGACGAATATACAGTGACCGTTTCTGAGCAACCTCTAGGCAAACACGTTTCCGCGGAAACTAATACTCAAGTAACAATAGACTTACTGTGGAAACTGGATGTTTTCTATGTGGTCCATGCCGAGATGTTATGATCAGGACAGTTTGAAGCAACCAGTTCACTGACAAGAGGTCCTGCATATATTTTATATACATTTATTAACATGTTTAACATGTAAAATGCAAATATCCTGTACATTATGACAAATGATTTACTACTGTAAACAGTGGCTCTAACAAGAGACAGATCCATCCTCTCGTCAGAAAGGGCACCCCACAATAACAAGACCGTAACTGTCAAACAGTAGTAAATATCTGGACATAAGCCCCAGATTGGGCTCGACACTAAGACTGACTGACTGACCGTCAGTCGCAATGTGACTTTGGCTTTGACAACCAGTTCACTTGTAAGTTGTCAGTTGTTAGTTGAGGATGGACAGTGAAGTTGAGCTCTGCAAGGGAGGCTGAGAAGAGATGGCGCTATAGTTGATTTGACAGCTGACAAGAGTTCTGCACGGGCGGCTGTGACAAGCGGACCTGCACACGGGAAGCTGAAGAATTTGAACTGTTTAAGCCGTTGCCAGGAAACGGCTGGTTAAGAAGTAGCAAGCTGAAAAAATCAGCGGGAGCTGTGGTGATTTGTAAAGTGTGGAGATCAGCAATAGCGCTGTAATTTATTTGTATTTCCGAGCTGTGTGTACAAGTGATCGATAAATCCATTCAGCAACCATACCCCGTCTATAACTACACTCCTACACGTGACAGTACATTTTGCATCCTGTTGTGTGTGTCACTACTATGTAAATTTGTCCGTCGATTACAACAACTCTACACGTCAATAATTAACTATTAGGCTCGAATGTCGATAAAATGAGTTAGTTTGTTAAAATGTTGTTATATGCTACATGTTTCGGTCGTTAACGACCTTCATCAGGCATTTATAATCAGTGAAATGCATTTAACCTTCATTAGTGAACTGTGTGTCACAATGGATCCATTGCTGCTAGTCTTTCCATGTACAAGTTTTTACATAGAATCACCATATTTAAATATATTAAAATATTTAAAATAAAGTTTATTTTAAAAGTATTGTTATTCTCTACAAGTTATCCTATTGTATATAGGGGTTTCTATGGGTGGGATGGAGTAGGGAGAATGATGTTTATATACTGTGTATNGGACTCGCTGGTTGTGTTCTTATTTGTTCTGTATAGCTATGCTTTTCCTGTATTGGAATTTTGTTCATGGCGGTGTTTCCTGGTTTCTTGTTGTGACGCAGTTTCGTTGCTTCTGCTGATGTGGTGCACCTCGTTGCGTTATTGAGAATTACCGATGGACAAATTTACATAGTTATACAAATTTACCGAGGTCTCTCCTATGACTCGAATTCAGTTTCCCACAGATATTTCTCATTAAACATTATGTCAGTAAACAATAGAATATTTCGGGAAGATTTTTAGCTGCAGAGGTTAAATGCTCCAACATTAATATTTGATTTTGTTCAAGGATCATCCTACCTACAATGCTGAGACGGAAGGATTGGTATAATGAAGCGAAATCCAACTTTCCGGGCGAAGATTTGATTCCTTCTTGTGAATATGCCGCCATCTTGAAATGTCTTAGAGATGCTCGCAAGAGAACACTGATATTTCTATGTCTCGAAGGAAACAGTTTTATATAATCAATTAATAATTATAAATTAATTGAACGAAACAGCTTTTGTCGATGCAATTTATGTTCCGCACTGTACTCGTATACTGTAGCTGGTCACGGTAACCAAGAGGTCTAAGGCATATACTGTCTTCGCTCGCTCGGAAGCCGGAATCGTGGGTTCGAATCCCACACAAGGCACGGATGTTTGGTATGTGTTTATTCTCTGTGTTTAGGTAGAGGCCTTGCGGCGAGTTGATCAGTCGTCCAAGCAGTCGTACTGTCTGTAAAATGATCAAAACGCAAAAAGAACAAACCCTCGACACCGTAGGATATAAGAGAAACGGATTAAGGTAGTAAGTAAGTAATGTATACTATAGCATTATGTGTAGGATCTACACAAAACTATGAACTATCTGTTGTTATTTTGTACTTCATATCACAGCGCGTTATGGGGCTGCGCCAGCAAATCTAATACAGCAATAATCCAAAGAAACCAATCTAAGATCCCGCGAATGATAGTCGACGCACCACGGTATGTCTCCAACGCAACTCTCCACTCCGATCTCGGTATATCTTCCGTACAAGACGTCATCCAACAAAAAAGCAACAGACACTACAACAACATCATAACTCACAAAAACCCACTCCTAAAGACGCTATGGACAAGAGAAGACAACAGACGACTCAAACGAAACTGGCCAATTGACCTGATTTGAATTACTGAGGATTCGCCGCTGGACGACCCCTCATCAAGTCATATAAACAGCCAAACATTAGCTTATAGAATGTATATTCTGATTGCTGTTCAAACAAATAAATAAATAAAAAAAAAAATCACAGCGCTAACAGTATCTATACTGTATAGCGTCAAATGGTAGTGTTATGGGGACCGGGATGGGGTGATCAAGGAAGATGCCCCTCCCCAACCCACAATTCATATGCTGCTTTTCACCACAGCTTTTATTCATTAAAATAAACAATCAGGAAAATAAATGTCATGATAAAATAACTGGAAATAAATGAAGCAAAACAAGTTAATAAAGTTATTGCGTTCCTGCAATCACTTCCCCTCTATGTGAGGTTGCTAGCCAGGCTGCGACACACAGGTCTCTACTTACATAGCGTAGCGATACTGTAGAGGACAATCATGGTAGCGTGTAGTGCTGGTAGAGATCGGTGGTCACTGCAGCTTGACGCCGGCCGCCATAGGATAGCGGTTCCCCCCTGGAGGATGGACCTTCGGCTAACTTAGACTGTCACTGTGTCTATACTGACGAAGAAGTGCTTCTACTTCCTGTGTACTGAGGTTATATGTCCATACATCCTCCTAACCATATTGTAACAGCTTTTACAATTGGACCTCTTGTTCTAAACTAGCAACTGATTGCATGGTGCTGAAGACTCGATACAGGATATGATTCATCCCCTTATTTCAAATGTTCTGATTTTCGCCCTCGGTTAAGTTATTCATCTTGCCGACATTCTTTGTCAGCTCTCCCGTGTAGGAAGTCTATGCGGTCTGGCTTCCTAATGTTACTCGCTCTGGGTTTTCTGGAACCACATCCTATATCCTGTAGCTAAGCCTTTATTCTTACATGAGTAATAAAATGATAAAATTAATGATACAAACTTGTGAATATGTCTGAAATCAGTGACACATAAATCAGTTAACATATATACATGTAGATAGGGTGAGGTCACGAGGTCACCTCATAACAGTAGAATGGTAGTTGAGTTGGAAAATATTTAGAAGGAAGTGGCAGTGGCCTACTCTAGATACCATCCCAGCAATTGCCTAGAGGAACTGAGGAAAAGCAAAGAAAGTCTCAGTTATGATTTCAAGTATTCTGGCCATGATTCGAATCGAGCTCCCACCAAAAAGAAGCCTAGAGCCTTACTTGTAGACCAACCTACTCGGTCGAGGAGTTTCATAGCGTGTTTCTCGTCACCAGATATTATTAGGATGTGAAATCAAGCATGACACGTGTGGGACATGTACAGATTAGCTCACATATGGGGATGAGCAATGCATACAACGGTCCCGCCATAGCTCAAGCGGTTAGTCGCTGGCTTTCCACCGCGACGGACCAGGTTCGAGCCCGTGTCTGATCATGTGGGATTTGTGGTTGAATAAGTGGCACAAGGGCAGGTTTTCGCCGTGTACTTCGGTTCTCCCTGCCAATCTTCATTCCACTATCATCTGAGTCTGGTACAGTAGGTCAATAGTGCCAGCATTACCAAGCGGACTAAGTCTCACCCCAATAATATTAATAATAATAATAATAATAATAATAATAATAAATGCGTACGAAGTTTTAGTATGAAACCCTAAAAGGAAGAGATCATTTCGGAGACGTAGGTGTACATCGGGCCGGTCACGTTAGCCCAGCGGTCTAAGGCATGCACTGTCTTCGCTCGCTCGGAAGCCGGCATCGTGTTTTCGAGTCCCACTCAGGGCATGGATGTTTGTGTGCGTTCTTCTGTGTTTGTGTACAGGTAGAGGCCTTGCGACGAGCTGATCACCCGCCCAAGGAGTCCTACCGAATGTGTAAGATCAAGAAAAACCGAAGTGAACGGAGAAGTTCATGGAGCCCACTGGGGCTCTAGTGCCAAGGAAAAAAAGTACATCGGATGGCGATATATACTGGATCTTAAAGAAACTTGGTGTAGGAATGTGGTCTGGATCAAAATGGCACAGGATATGATCCAGTTTCTGATCCTGGTGAACACGTCATTAAACTTTGTGCTTCGTAGAAGGAGGGAATTCCCTAACAAGCTGAGCAACTACTGGGTTTTAAAGGAGTCTGCACCCTGCTAATTAGTCAGTTCTGCAATAAGTAGATTTACAATTATCAGCGACGTGGATGGAGCACGCGGTAGTGTAGTTGATTGAGGCCGCTATGCTACAAGCCTGGAGGTCATTGGTTTGTTTCAATTGACCTAATCTTTCCAGCCACACTATCGCCCTGGGGTCGAGTCAGCCTCTAACAGAAATAAGTACGATGAATCTTCGTGTGGGTAAAGGGCGGCTGGCGAGTAAGGCTGACAGTCTCGCCGCCATCTGTAAGCAGATTGTCTAGAAAATATGGGAGCAGATCCTCCACGGCCTGTTACAGCGATAGCTTTACCTTTTTCTCTTTTATCAGTGACGTCGGTACATTGTGAATTACGCACCATCTACCTGTGTTTACATCTGCTCCAGTTGTCGTGACCCTGCAGCACACAATAAACCGTTACTGTGGTTCATTACAGGGGAGAGCGCGGTCGGTACGGATTCCTACACATGGCGGACCTTTATCCGGACAAATTGTTCAATCTGATGGGGAAGCGCCTTATAATGGCAACCTTCAACTACCGACCATACAGCATCATAGACTTGAACGCCGACCCTCCTGTTTTCGATGGAACAGAAACCCGAATCGCCTTGGAGTTCTGCAAAAAGCTAAACGCCACTTTTGACTTCAGTATCGATGCTGAGAACGAGTGGGGAGAGATTTACGAAAATGACACCGGAAATGGAATCTTGGGGTGAGTCCTGTAGTCTCCAATAGTAGTTTAATGTTGATAACATATTTTCCGGTATATAAGACGCATTTCCAGCCTACTTTCCCTTCTTCAGGAAATAAGAAATAAACTGATAAGAACGTTATGTGTGTGTTTGCATATCTTTTTGTCTGACTGCCCCTTCAGCTTTTGAATAAACTGAACACGAAGTTTGTTCTGAACTCTATGTCGTCGGAGGCTAATCAAACATGGCGTTTTCATTTTCATATAATCAGTACGAGGCCGATATTGGTCTCCGAATTTTAAGTTCTGGGCTCCTAAAATTATGCGTTGTAGAAAAATATGCAACTTCTGTAAAAGAGGGTTTACTGCAGAAGGAAACAGTAGCATGGTGACCTTGCGGCATATGTACTTTCTCATGTACGTGATGTGACAGTGCAGCCTGGATTCGATCCCCGGAAACACGCTGGTACATACAAATACCCGGTTATGGCCAGATTTTGTTGATGTTGCGTAATAGTTGAAACAGATGTTCAGGACGTATTGCTTGCCTCGGAAGTTGTAGCAGGGAAGTGCATTAAGGATAGCTTTCGAATTCGCTTATTGACACTTTCTTGTTATCATGAATCTTTTTTCGGACGTCCACGTACACGGGTGGACGGTGTTTAGCGCGACAGTTTCGCCTGTGCAAAATATGACACGTTTGTGAGATGCACCGGCGTTACGCATTCGGCTAATCACATTTCACACCCGCTTATCAAAATTGACAGTCCGATTAGTATAAGCATTTGGGCTACTCAAGGATCCAATCAGAGATTCTTACTTCGATCGAGGGCCGCGCCATAGCTCAAACGGTTAGTCGCTGGCTTGCCATCGCGGCGGCCCGGGTTCGATCCCGGGTCTGGTCAAGTGGGATATGTGGCGGACAAAGTGGCGCTGGGGCAGGTTTTTTCCGAGTACTTCGGTTTCCCCTACCAATCTTCATTCCACCAATTTCTCCACAATCACCCTCACCTATCATCTGGGGTTGGTACAATAGGCCAGAAGTGGCCTCAGTACAAGGTACTTAGTCCCACTCCACTAGCAATAAAAAGAAAATACTTCGACTGAGATTTCGGCAAGTCCAGCCTACCGAGTTTCTTTAAATTGATTGATATGATTGAGATTTGTGCTTTTGATTCCAGTTGTTCTCAAACATCGTGACTGCCAATTGCACTTCGACGGGTGCTTCTGCTCCCACAAGTTCTGTGTCTCGCAGTTGTGCATACGTGTACCAAACACTTGTACTTTCGTGAAGTTAACCATGTGTGATACCCTATCACAATTACAAAAAAGTGAACGTTGCAATGCGATAATGGCTTGAGCGTTATACTGTTCCCCATTAAATATTCGTGTACGCAATAAATTGATCACCTGTATATAAAATAAGAATCGAACTGTTAGCGACTGCTTCAATCCACTTTGTCCTAATCTGTACAGTTCCTTGACCTACACTGCGTCCATTAAGGTTCCACATGCAATGTTCCCTGAGATAAATCCTTGCTCTATGAAACCATTCTTTAACCTGCTGAGTAATGGCCGTGGATACATGGGTTTGGCCCTTGAGTTCGTCGGCTACAGAAGGTGTGGCGCCCAGTGCGGGCGGCTACATTATTATACGAGAAAGTATTGTGAACCTGAGGAAATTGATGTCAGTCTTGAGAGCTTGAACACCACTGAATAAGAAGAAATGCNGTATTGTGAACCTGAGGAAATTGATGTCAGTCTTGAGAGCTTGAACGATTTACACATTTTAACACTCATGAATTAGAAGAAATGGTTCTCAGAACTCCGTCTATATACATTGTTGTGCTCCTTGCTAGTTCCTGAGCTGCTGGACGGACATTATTCGGATTCCGTATAGAGTTTACCTATCGTAAGTCGGTGCCCGGTGAATGTCAGTATTATAGCTCCAAAACAAGGGGAATAGGCTCTGAAAATTTTTATCAAATTTAAGTATATTATGGAGAACATCGCCCTAAATACGACTGCATAGGGAATATGTTCAGGAAAATAACGGCGTTCCCACTAGGAGCCCAAATGTTTACGTAACGGTTACTATTCCTAGCGTGTATAATCACCGACCAAGAGAGGTTTACCGAAAAACAACAGATTACCTTCCCAGAGGTAACGTCGTTGAAGGTAGTCGGGTTTTTTTTAAGGTAAAGTAGTACACTGGTTCAAGATTGAGCCTTCTGGCAGTTTATTAACATTACGTCAAACTCTACGCTATTATTATTTAATTATTTAATTTATTTCCCGTTCTTTATACGTAGTGGAAGCATATACAGTAACTGGACAAAATAACGGAAACACTAGAGATGCTCTACATATTTATTTATTAATATTATGTTGGACCACATTTTTCCTTCAATAACGCCGCAATGCTTCTTAGAATGGACTCGTACAAGTTTTGAACAGTGTCTAACGGAATTTTTTACCATTCTTCTTGAAGAGAATCTTCAAGTTGCTTTAGAGATGCTGGAGGTGGGCATCTGTACCTCACTCGGTCTCCAGAACTGATCAGTCTGATGATTGTATTGGCCACGGAAGATGTTGAAGTTCGCTTTCATGTTCTTCAAACCATGACAAGCAGTTCCAGTTGTGTGAATTGGGACAATGTCGTCTTGGTAAACTGTATCGGTATTCGGAAATAATGTTTGGATCATGGGGCACACCTTATTATCCAACCTACCCACAAAATCCCTTGCAGTAATTCGGCCAAACGATCATCGAACTTTCCCTGTGTTTCACTCGGGGAACCGAACCAAACCAAACATTTCGAATTATCTTCCTTGGGTGTTCTCCAGACGTAAACTCTTCCTGATGTAGGAAACAGCGTGAAAGACCACTCATCTGACCACATCACGCGCGTATTTTCCAGCTGTCTAATGTTCAGGTTTTATGGACATGACATCACTGTTTACACATCTGAGCATTACTTTCAGTAACCAGAGGTTTAGCAGTTGCAGCCCTACCGTGGAAGTTGGATTTGTGAAGCTCACGCTATAGTTTTTGTGGAAAAGAGTCTTCAAAAGGAATATTCAGTTCTGCTGCAGTTTACCTGTGTTGCTGCAGATGTGTGATTTCTCGGGAAAAAATTCCTCGGTTTACCACGATCTTTTTCTGTCTGTTGATTTTCTCCCACTGTTCTTCACTGATGATGTCTTCACATGACTCGTGTATGCCAACACAAACCTCAGAAACTGTCGCTCTCGATACGCCTAATGTGGCAGCGTTTCTTTTAGATATTCCAGCTAAACGTGCACTAATGATCTGTCCTCTTTAAAAATCGGACAAGTCTCTCATTTCCCGATTCTTTCAAACGGACTGACAGAACAATCACTAAAGCACTGACAAGAGCACTACAGAATGTAAACACATTCAGTATTGCCAACTGAATTTTTTTCAGTGTAACCAACGCAAACAAATTCTATTCCTTATTTCACTGTGTTTCCGTTATTTTGTCCACCCCCCCCATTGGATATATCTGCCAGTTCTTACATAAATTTAGTATTAGAAACTATTGAGTTATATTTATTGAATTTTGCGTTCCGGGTTCTACGTTGTATTTATGTTGTATTTATTTGAATCGGTAGAGTGACTGGC
>NW_019729917.1:124643-149551 GCF_002891405.2 Cryptotermes secundus | reverse complement strand
TCCCAGAAGACTGCTTTCTTCAACAAAAAATTGTTTCCCGGCAGGGACAACAGGCCCGGACCTACTTTCGGGCTCACTCAACCCTTTAGCCAAATGGTACCGGAGACGCCTTCCCCGAGGGTGAAAGTAACCGTAACACGGTTCCATCTGAGCATATGGAGCTACTGCACTTGGTAAAACATGTGTTCCAGGGCCGTTGTGGAGGACAGGGCAGAGCTTGGATACGGGGCCATCTATCTGTGGAGCTACGAGTACCAGTTCTTGGACTATTCGTTTCCGTACATCCGAACAGGCATCACTTGCTTGGCTCCCAGACCTGAGCCGTTAGCTGGCTGGATCACCCCTTTGCTACCTTTCACCGTCACCTCATGGGCTGCTGTGTGGGCCTCAGTCGTCGCTTCAACATTCTCTCTCTTTCTCGTTACCAAAGCCACGGAGAAATTCCCTGGTAAGTAATACACCTGGGCCTCTCCTACTCCTTCACCGCTCTGGATTGGCATTTCTAAGCCAAGTGTGCGCTTCGGTTTGCTTCATTTTCTCGTTTCCTCTTTGCTGTTTATTTCAGTTTCCGCCCGGTATTTACTGGCATAATTCATGGCCCCGTCTTTAGTATGCCTCACACGATGAACATCCTGTAATTGTTTTCCTTTTTCAGAGCGGCTTCATAGAATTGTCTGAAGTTGTCGAATTAAGAATATCAGTTACTGGGCTTCGTAAGGCTTTGGACATGTACACGTGAAGCTAGTTTGTAACTATGGCGAGACTGAAAGTGTTATAGCGTTAAATAGCAGAGGCTGTGATAAACCGTCTACATATATCCAGACCTTCCCCGGAGTTCTGGCCTATAACCATAGGGTTCTCTCGGCCCAATATCATGCAACAAACACAGCTGAAAATTTAAGCCGCTTGCCCAAACATTACTCAACAAACGGGTCACTTTATCATCTTTAGTTCAATAATTTTCAGTGCCCCTTAGATGGGCTGGTATCTTAATAAAGGCTTGTAACCAGGACGTAAAATTAATTACCTTTCTCCGAAACTCACGACAAGAAAGATCAGAATGTAGAATAACAGATCAGTTCTAAGCGTTTAAAGCCAAGTGGTATACACACCACAGTCTTTAGCGGACCAGAACTGAGTATTCTGTCTACAGAGTGTATTTTATTGTTTCTTATGACTCTCACAATGAACAGAGATTATTTCCCTAAACAGAGTTAACTGACTGGTCTGCATAGTGGAGATGTAATGTGTTCTGTATGATATACGAGCAGAATTTTCGTTTATTTAGAAAAAACATAGCGTTTTAAAGGGTTAATAGGCGAATAAATTAATAGATAGTTGACACACTTAAGAAGTGTGCCTACAGATTTATATTTAACATAACGTTAGGAAGAACAGGCCTGCAGTAATAGGTCGTTAATACAGAATTACAATCTGAACAAATCCGTTAGCATACATGATTTTGGAATAAGGTTCTCCTAAGAGAACCACTATTGCTAGACGCACCAAGTCCTTAACAAAACTGGTAACAGACACACGCAGTATCACTCCTAACAAGATAGACAAGTCCTACATGTATATTTACAGAAGAAGAATGTAGTTGGCAAGGCTATGATAATTACCAAACAAATTAACCTAATCAATAACTTTTGACATTCGTTGGGAATATCTAACATGGTGTACTCAGAAACAAACCAAAGTAACATGAGTGCCTTAACACGCATGGCTACACCACATACCCTGGCAGCCCTTGTCTCCAGTGTTCTCATCGGCACACATACGAACTTATATGCCGAAATCTATATATCATAGTATGCATTGAAACAGCAAGGCCGAAGAAGAATTGTGAATGCTTTCACGTCGAGCGTCGAAGATAGGAGAAAGTGACGCGTTAAAGATTTTATGAGTGAGGCCAGCAACTCTGCTCTTCTCACAAATCGTGGCAAAGCCAGACGCTCCTACAATCTCGTGTTTTGTAGTAGGGTAAATGTGAGCGTCCGTAAATTAATTACCGATAATTATATCTCGATCTGGGTATTGGGTTCAGGCCGGTAGTCGAAAGGTTCTGTCTACAGTAAAATGCTCCTGCTTTGCCAGGCAGAAGCACAAACATCCAGGCGGGTACAGGGAGGTACGCTTCAGTGCTGGACTGCGCGTTCAACGCTTTGGGCCTTCTGGTGCTGCAGACTCCCCCTGATGAGCGCAGGTCCACGCGAAATGTCGGCCCTAACCGACACGTCTTGGTTTGGCTCACCGTCATGTTCCTGCTTATAACTACGAGTTATGGGAGTGGCCTGGCTTCCATCCTCACCGTACCCAGGTACATCGACAATTCTAAGTCTTTCTGCACCAAGGATGAAACTACAGCCCAGATGCTCTCTACTCATCCTGTGTGCAGTCATAAATCATAGGTACTCTTCTCCTTATTACAATATAATGGCTCGGTACTGTGCTCACAAAAGTCAATTATTGGTCAGCTGTCTTAAGCCCGTTTAATTCACTTCACGCTTTCCCTAAATTTCATTTTAATATTACACTCACATCCAGGGCCAATGTTCAGATTTCCGAAACGGTCTCCTCCCATTATTATTATTATTAGAGGGGGTGGGTTTCCCCATGCACTTAGACCAGTTATTGGTCCATTGTGCGTCCCCCTTTAATTTCTACTGTCGCCATACCCTACAGGTACTGGTGCGTACTATCAGCCCCGTTAAGCCAACGAGGTCGGCCGTCGGTACCTGATATTTCCCCCATCTACTAGATCCATTGGAAACTGCTTGGGCGGGAAATTGAGGTCTCCTAGAGACATGAGGATCTTTTACGACACGGGACCCACGGCTTAAAGTCCCTCCCGGAGGACTTGTTCCCTTAATTTTTCCGCCCTTAAAAATTCCACGACCTCCGCCGGGTTTGAACCCGCGTACCTTGAGTCAGGAGGTGGGAACGTTACCCCTAGACTACGGAGGCCGCTGTCTCTTCCCATAAGTTTTACTATCAAAATTACGTACCACCTTATGCTTCTTCTTTTTCTTCTTCATCTTTTACAGTCCTGCTTGTATCATCCTAGTATTTATGAGTAACGAGTTCAAATTTTGAAACCCCACATTTTGTAATCTCTTGGGGAGGGGAGAAAAGTTGTATTTAACCAAATGAAAAACGTGATTATGTCAAATTTATTAAACAACTGGACGAATTTCAATATTGAGAGAGCTGAGTTTGTACAAGTAAAATGAAAGATATTTATTTGAAAGTCCACTTCCATTGATAATCTGGCTAAAATAATATTTGAATCTGATTGAAACATAGAACTATCAAAATTCGTTATGGATAAAAGTCACTTTGTCCCAAATCAACAGACTGCTGCCGTAGACTATTGAATGAATGTAGTTTTAAATACTTCCGTATCTCTGGATCAACATATCTTTAATCATTGTCGAGTATCATTTAATTCAAAATAATATTGATCTGTTTAGAAAATGTTTAAGAGTTGCGGGTTTATAGTGTTATATCCAAAATAGAATATTTGAGTATTCCACAAGAAAATTATAATTACATTTTAATTATACATATTGTCGCGTATTTGCTAGGTAACGCGACAAGAAATTTGTGCGGGTTCTCAGATATGAACGAATATTTATTGCACTATCTCTTTTCACACTCTCAAATACAGATGTTGTCAACTTATAACGTCGTCAGACGTTTCCTCTTCACTATTGCAATTACTTGCACCGCTGATCTTGGTGAAGCATCTTCCGCTCTGCTCGGAGCTCAACTGCCCTTTGCTCTCGTCGAATACGAACTCTACTGGTCTCTGGCCGAAGTTGGACTGTTATAACATGCACTCGCACTGTATGGGGAATGCCTTGTAGAAGGTTAATTTCGCCCGCTGCTACGCAACAAAAGCGGGAAAATATGTCTGCCTCAAGCAATTCGTTTGTAACGGTGGAAACCCCACTGTTAGACTTTCATTTCCGGGGCAACGATTACCTAGGTACCGCTGTCTAGGAATTGCTAGCTGTTGACTAGTGATGGACGTCTTATAGTCTGGCTTTCAGGCAGCACGTCACAATATTTGTCTCCCTTCATCACCGATGTTCCTACTCGCAAAATGTTTTCATATAACATGAATATTTCATAAACCATACGTGGTGTAGGTAGTTCGTTTTTCCAGTACATCCCGTTATGTCTACCAATAAGGATCTACGCGACATATGAATCATCTTGAAGATCTCAGATCTTACAAATTAGTCACATTCTTCGTTCTAATGAAGTTAATGCAGCTGTTGCTGCTAAATATTTTCAATGTTTGTTGATTCAACTTACTGGCAGTTTCTGTACCTTGAGCGCTAGTTATGAGGTTCGTCTATAAGCACACCCACAAAAAGCTAAGTAAATCGTATTATATTCATGTCTCGTCACCAGAATGCACGACATAATCGTAATAAAGAAAAAAGCTAACACATCTTCCATACGTTTAGAACATTTCAGGGACAAGACTACCGGATGAAGATTCTCAAGCGGTTAGTCGCTGGCTTCCCACCGCGGCAACCCTGGTTCGATCCCGGGTCTGGTCTAAGTGGGATTTGTGGTGGACAAAGTGGCGCTGGGGCGGGTTTTCTCCGAGTACTTCGGATTCCCCTGCCAATCTTCATTCCACAAAATTCTCCATCATCATAATCACCCGGGGCAGGTACAATAGGCCAATCAGTGGCCGCCGTACCGAGTGGACACAACTTGACTCCCCCCCCCTCACTAACGAATCTCAGATACTTCATAATTTATGCTGTTTGCCAAACATTATTATTGATGAAATTAAGGAGGATGAGGTAGACAAGACATGCAGCAAGGATGGAAAAATTAGAAATTCTAGATAATTTTCATCAGAAAACCCAAAGTGAACCCCTCTTGGAAGATTTAGGCACAATGTTAAAATGGATCTTCGAATGTGAGAATGTGAACTGCATCTGAATGTTTCGAAATAGGGTCGAGTGGCCAACGGTGATGAACATTCGGATTCCAAATAATGCGGAGGCTTTCTGCGTCTGTTGAGCGACTATCAGTTTTTCAAGGACATCTCTATTTATTGGAGTCATTAGTTTCCACACCACTAGTCTGAGTTGCATATTCGCTCAAAGCAAGAACTTTGGAGTCACACAAACGACAGAGAAATTGGGTTTTCTGCGCAGTCCGTGTCGATGTCTACTCATGCAACAAATGAATAGGTCATGTCATCTCTAAGCAACAATTGCTCTGCAACAGAAGAACGGTGTTTCCTACGCGGTCCGTGCCGAGATGTTATAAGCAAGACAATTTAGCAGTCAGCTCCGAGAGACACATCTGGATGCAGAGTCGAATACCTCCACCGTGACCCTGCGAGTCGTAAGAGGCGACGGAAAGGGGATTTCAAATCTGAGACAGTTAAATATAGTCGCGAGTCCCAATGGACTCGGACCCGAGAGAGATTGCACTGGAATGGGCCAGTAGCATATACAAAAGACAGATCCATCCTCTCGTCAGAGAGAGCGCCCCACAAAAACAAGACCGTAACTGTCGAACAATAATAAATATCTGGTCATGAGCCCCATCTGGTCATGAGCCCCAGATGGGGCTCGACACCAAGACTTACTGACTGACCATTAGTCGCAATGTGACTTTGACTTTGAGTCAGCTCCAAAGACTCCCAGACGCTTGAGGCAGTAAGGCACCAAGAATAACTGTACTGGCGAGGACCAGCAGCAATTTAGCAGGCAGAGAACCACTGGGTTCTGGTCGTGAGCTGTTACTGTTAGAAACTGGTAGATGAGGCCGGGAACAGTTTCGGAATCCAGAGGAAGGGAACGTTCGCCGTTGAAAGCAGCTACCAAGCAACGGCTGGTGAAGACGTGACTGTGAACGCTAATGTGTGTGAGTTATAGGAAATTGTAAAGTGTAGACACTCGCGGTACCAAAGAGTCCAAAAAATCCGAACATCATTCCAAAATCCGTCCATAGTCACTCATACGTGTGACGATATTATATGACTTCATATTCAAAAATAGCCTTTTCTTCTGTAGAATTCTATCAAAGTGCTCTTCAATAGCTCCCGAACGGTTAAGTGCGGAAATGTGGATATATTGAACCCAGCGTCGCAGTTGCAATTTTTACCACTTACCGCCTCAGTGGTCTAGAGGTCAGAGATCCTGACTACAGATACAGAGGTCCCGGGTTCGATTCCCGGCGCTATAAGATTTCCTGAGAAGTAGTGGGCCTGGAACATGGTCCACTCAGCCTCTTGAGAATAACTGAGGAGCTACTTGAATGGAAAAATAGCGGCTCCGGTCTAGAAAACCAAAATTAACGGCCGTGGGGATTCGTTGTGCTGACCACGCGACACTCTCTATCCGTTAAAGTTGGCACCAACTTCGCCGAAAAGCGGCAGTCGCTCGGTCGGTATAGTTTGCTTGCGGCTTAAGCCACGGAGTTTTTGTTTGTTGTTCTACAGGTTTGGACCACCCATAGACACTGTGCCTGATCTTGTTGCTAGCAATATTCCTTGGGCTGCTACTCATCCTGCCTGGATGTTTTCTCTACGTGAGAGCCGCGACCCACTGACGCTCCACGTCACTTCCCAGTTCCGTGTCATGAAGAATGAAGAGTTGAGGAAGCATTCCTTCATGGGAGACACTGCCTTTTCCATTGAACGCCTGCCAGCTGGTAAGCATTTTATTCAAAATGGGGAAAATACAGCATGGAGTTCCTCAGGGGTCAATTTTAGGTCCTCTTCTTTTTATAATCTATATAAATCACCTTTCACCAACAATAAATACCCGATCAATACCCATAGTATTTGCTGATGACACTAGTGTAATAATTTCTAGTAAGAATTTAGATGATTTCTATACGTCATTGAACAGTGTTCTCTCTCATATGAGTATTTGCATTACAAAACAAAATTGTTAAAATCATGGTGGGCGTAAAACCCCAAAATTCTTGCAGAGAGCTATTTAAGAGATTACAGATCTTGCCTCTTCCATGTGAATATATATTTTCATTATTAAGCTTCATTATAAATAACCAAGAACGTGTTCAGACCAATTCCGATGTACACGGTGTTAACATAAGAAACAAGTGCCATCTCCATAGAACGGTTGCTAACCTGACATGTTTAGGCCTCGCCATAGCTCAAGCGGTTAGTCGCTGACTTCCCACCACGGCGGCCCGGGNATCTGGTCATGAGCCCCAGATGGG
This sequence comes from Cryptotermes secundus, assembly GCF_002891405.2. Taxonomy (NCBI): domain Eukaryota; kingdom Metazoa; phylum Arthropoda; class Insecta; order Blattodea; family Kalotermitidae; genus Cryptotermes; species Cryptotermes secundus. The sequence goes on along the minus strand of NW_019729917.1, from coordinate 142,324 downwards.
GCTCGACACCAAGACTTACTGACTGACCATTAGTCGCAATGTGACTTTGACTTTGAGTCAGCTCCAAAGACTCCCAGACGCTTGAGGCAGTAAGGCACCAAGAATAACTGTACTGGCGAGGACCAGCAGCAATTTAGCAGGCAGAGGAGCACTGGGCTCTAGTCGTGAGCTGTTACTGTTAGAAGCTGGTAGATGAGGCTGGGAACAGTTTCGGAATCCAGAGGAAGGGAACGTTCGCCGTTGAAAGCAGCTACCAAGCAACGGCTGGTGAAGACGTGACTGTGAACGCTAATGTGTGTGAGTTATAGGAAATTGTAAAGTGTAGACACTCGCGGTACCAAAGAGTCCAAAAAATCCGAACATCATTCCAAAATCCGTCCATAGTCACTCATACGTGTGACGATATTATATGACTTCATATTCAAAAATAGCCTTTTCTTCTGTAGAATTCTATCAAAGTGCTCTTCAATAGCTCCCGAACGGTTAAGTGCGGAAATGTGGATATATTGAACCCAGCGTCGCAGTTGCAATTTTTACCACTTACCGCCTCAGTGGTCTAGAGGTCAGAGATCCTGACTACAGATACAGAGGTCCCGGGTTCGATTCCAGGCGCTATAAGATTTCCTGAGAAGTAGTGGGCCTGGAACATGGTCCACTCAGCCTCTTGAGAATAACTGAGGAGCTACTTGAATGGAAAAATAGCGGCTCCGGTCTAGAAAACCAAAATTAACGGCCGTGGGGATTCGTTGTGCTGACCACGCGACACTCTCTATCCGTTAAAGTTGGCACCAACTTCGCCGAAAAGCGGCAGTCGCTCGGTCGGTATAGTTTGCTTGCGGCTTAAGCCACGGAGTTTTTGTTTGTTGTTCTACAGGTTTGGACCACCCATAGACACTGTGCCTGATCTTGTTGCTAGCAATATTCCTTGGGCTGCTACTCATCCTGCCTGGATGTTTTCTCTACGTGAGAGCCGCGACCCGCTGACGCTCCACGTCACTTCCCAGTTCCGTGTCATGAAGAATGAAGAGTTGAGGAAGCATTCCTTCATGGGAGACACTGCCTTTTCCATTGAACGCCTGCCAGCTGGTAAGCATTTTATTCAAAATGGGGAAAATACAGCATGGAGTTCCTCAGGGGTCAATTTTAGGTCCTCTTCTTTTTATAATCTATATAAATCACCTTTCACCAACAATAAATACCCGATCAATACCCATAGTATTTGCTGATGACACTAGTGTAATAATTTCTAGTAAGAATTTAGATGATTTCTATACGTCATTGAACAGTGTTCTCTCTCATATGAGTATTTGCATTACAAAACAAAATTGTTAAAATCATGGTGGGCGTAAAACCCCAAAATTCTTGCAGAGAGCTATTTAAGAGATTACGGATCTTGCCTCTTCCATGTGAATATATATTTTCATTATTAAGCTTCATTATAAATAACCAAGAACGTGTTCAGACCAATTCCGATGTACACGGTGTTAACATAAGAAACAAGTGCCATCTCCATAGAACGGTTGCTAACCTGACATGTTTAGGCCTCGCCATAGCTCAAGCGGTTAGTCGCTGACTTCCCACCACGGCGGCCCGGGTTCAATCCCTGGTCTGGTCAAGTGGGATTTGTTTTGGACAAAGTGGCGGTAGGGCAGGTTTTCTGCGAGTACTTCGGTTTCCCCTGCCAATCTTCATTCCACCAATTGCTCCACAATCACCCTCACCTATCATCTGGGGCTGGTACAATAGGCCAGAAGTGGCCGCAGTACAAGGGACTTAGTCCCACCTCACTAGCAATAAAGAAAATTACATTTTTCAGAAAATCGCATATTATTCTAGCATTAACATTTTCAACAAGTTGCATCTAGTCTCAAAGTCTAATGAATGAAAAGGCGCAATTTAAATTAGCACTGAAACAATACTTATATACGAGTACACACTCATTCTACTCTGTGATGAATTCCTACTGTCTAAAAACGACTCGTCCTTTAAAAAGGTTATGTACATAGCATAAGCTGACAGTATTGACTTATATCTGTGGATGTTTTTGTGTCTCAGTTTTATTGTATGTATGGCTTTTGTATTTGTATGACTTGTTCCAAATCCTACAGTCATTCTGGCTTACTTTGGATGTACGGAATGTAATGTATATATGTATAGTAAAATAAAGCATGCGCGCAGGCATCAGCATTCGACATGTAGGCCTAATTTTGACAGCCATCCCTTCAGAGCACAGCCACCTTTAAGTTCTCTCAAATTAAAATGCATAGTGTGCCATAGCTCAGGCGGTTAGTCGCCCGCTCGTATTCGATCCCAGGTCAGGTAATTTTGGATTTGTGGTGAACCAAGTGGCACTGGGGCAGGTTTTCTCCGAGTACCTCAGTTTCCCCTGCCAATCTTCATTCCACAAATTGCTCCACAATCACCCTCACCTATCATCTGGGGCTGGTACAATAGGCCGATTAGTGGCCGACGTAATAAGAAGACCCAGTCTTACCCCACCCAAAGAAATAAAAAAATGCATAATACATATTATGGTGTATTTGCCACATACAAGAACGGTTTAGCCACAGAAACAGCCATTTTTAAGTAATACACGCAACAACAATGGAACAGCGGGGTTATGCAACCTGTTTTTGGCAACAGCTCGGTAAACACACTTCCACGTAGGCAGTGACGTCACACAACAGTGGATACAGACCACGTGACGTGTTTTCTGTAGGTTCGGGCCGAAGGTTTATAGAGGACAGTCGAGCAGTCGTAAGCTGGAGGAACGAAGTAGAAGCTGCAAGGCAGTTGAGAGTACAGGGGCGAGAATGGCGCGTATCCTTAGTGACTTTTGATGATTAATTGAGTACAGATTAGGACAGAGGAGTACAAAGTGATTCAAGACAAGAAGACTTCGTAGTGATTTGAAGTAGTAGTTTCTACGTTGAGATCCGTTGCTAGGAGACGACTAGCATGTAGTGAAAAACTAAAAATCTAGAAAATACATGTAAAATTAATACAGTCCAAACAATTTTGACATCACTTTTAATGTATAAAGTTCTATACCTGTAGTGTCCTATGGACATTTTAATGATTTTAATAATCATAGTATCGAAATACATTTTAAGTGAATGGCATATTCTTAATGTCTTTTATATTGTATTATTGACGGATAATCTAGCAAAAAGAATGATACCTTAATACAACAGGATGCTAAAATATAATATGAGTGTAAATCAGCGATAGCGCTGTATTAATTTTAATTAAGAGAGATTGTAACCCAAGTGCCAATACATCCAACTTCCGGGACTATAACCCGTTATTTTCGTCCCTCATACCCCCTTACACGTGACAGTATTATCATGTGCATGGACCGAGGTACTGGTGCTAGTAAACTGATTGTCTGCGGTTTAATTCCCAGCTGTGGCCCAATTGTTTCTTTTCTCCGATTTAGAGGTCACAAGCCTTCTTTTTCCAGTGTGTAGAGGAAGCAACACGGCTATAGCCGGAAGCTGGACATTATAACCTCCACGCCTCACGTGTGTGCTCCTTGGTCACGGTGGAAAATTGAGCTGATATTCCTTTCGACACATTCCATTCGTACAGTCATATATAAAACGCTCTTCCAGGTCATTATGCTGTCGGGGACTATATCACCGAAGAAGCAGCAGCAGCCAAGCTGAGGCTAATGAAACAAGACCTCTACTTTGAATTTGTGCCCACGGTCGTTCGCAAGGGATCGCCTTACATATCGAAACTCAACAAACTCATACACAGGCTCCTGGACTCAGGACTCGTGCTCAAGTGGGAGGAACAGGTCAGGTATATTTCTACTGGTTAATTGCACAAGTGACGGGTCTCATCATTGAAATTGAAGTTAAGTATTTAGTATATCAGCTTCGCCTCAAGATTTGCCACTGCTGCATGGCTGCAAAGGCTGGAGTACCTGCATTTGCCCGAGCTCACGTGCAGGTCTACGTATATACGATATCGCCTTAGCAGGTTTCTGTTTTACTTTTATCCTGGAGGTAAGTTGTTCGAATTTGTGCCTAGTTACAGGCTATCTTGAATACAGATTTCACTTATTTTCTGGACAAACGAAATAGGTCATGATCGCTTCTATCTAAATTCTCACTTATTCACTACTTTTCTTAAATTAGTTTAGTGGGGGGAGGAGTCCAACTGGGTCCACTCGGCACGGCGGCCACTGATTGGCCTATTGTAGCCTGCCCCGGGTGATTATGATGATGGAGAATTTGGTGGAATGAAGATTGGCAAGGGAAACCGAAGTACTCGGAGAAAACTCGCCCCAGCGCCACTTTATCCACCACAAATACCACTTGACCAGACCCGGGAACGAACCCGGGCCGCCGCGGTGGGAATATTCACTACTTACATTCATCTTCCCATCTTATTTGGAACTTTGAGATCCCTGTAGTCTATTCAGAGTATTTTAATATGTAACCTAAGAAATAATAAGATCTAGAAGTTTGTGACTATGGTACATTGGTACAAACATTATGTTTTTGGACATTATCAATCGCCTCGTCTTTATCTAAAAACCGTCCTGAAGATAGGGATTAGCTCTATCTATTGGGCCTGGCTGAGTAGGTTTTGCTTGAAGACGGACACAGAAACCAGTCTCCGAAACACTGTGTTTAAAAAAATAATATGTCCAGAAACATAATATTTGTGCTAAGAATTAATCCATACACAACACACTCCATTATTTCAATCTCGTCCTATCGCACTGCGTCCGGCTCGTGTGCTACTAAACAGAACTGCCCAGTATCTGGAATACCTTGCAGATCATTAAAAAAAATCTTAATTCTCCGAATAGAACCAAGCAATAAATTTTCCTGATTTTCTTATCTGAGCAAAGTTAATTTAGCTGATGTATTATATCAGTATTATATAAAGAACAACTGAACTAAGTGTCGGGACAGCGTAGTCGGTATAGCGATTAGCTACGGGCTGGACGACCGAGGGGTCGGAGTTCGAGTCCCGATAGAGTCAAGAATTTTTTCTTCTCCACGTCGTCCAGACCAGCTCTGGGGTCCACATAACCTCCTATCCAATGGCTACCAGGGACTCTTTCCCCGAAGATAAAGCGGCCGAAGCGTGAAGCTGACCACACCTCCAGCTAGTACCAACGTCAAGAAAATACCGATATATACATCCACTCCTTCATACGCCTTCATGATGTAGTGTTTAATTACTTAAGCGCAAGGACAACTTTACCTTTTACAACTGAGGCATTTTATAAGCATATGACAAGAAACGTGGCAATTTCTATAGCTTACCCTGTATTGTATGTTTAGTTAATAAAGAAGGATGGGTTGAACGTGTAGCGTAAGTGCAGTAAATAAGAAATACGCAGAGAATTTGGGTGGAAAGCACGTTTTAAATCATCCATTTAGAGTAATATATCTGTGTGGGTATTAGGTTAAGGGTTGAGGGGGTGTGAAGTGGACGAAATTACCTCGGAACCATGTCCACTGCCGCTGTTTGTGCGATATCGCTGACTGGGCGGCATATTGTCACATCCCTGATCTGGGTCCCTCATCTCTGACGTTCCACTTGGCTGGTTATAAAGTACGAAGGTCTGTTTATGTACTTAAATGAATTGAAAACAATTTTCAGTTGATCTGAATCATTCAGCATCAGATTTATCAATATATAACTTACCTCATAGCCTTGAAGCGACGCTCCTTTCAAATCTGAATTTTCTTTTGAGTGCTCAGTATTTAAACTTTTGTTCTCCTTTCAGAGTGAAAGTTTAATTTCACTAAGCATATTATAGCAAACCCCACCGATGGTGTCTCCACCTTATCGTGATCGTGGGGTTTGAGTGATCCTGAGATTTTGAGAGCTATGCTGACGGCAGCGTAGCTACTGGTAGGGTCATCCATGTCAGACAGGTCAAGGGATGGGAGCCAGACGAAGAGGGTGTCACCAGAAAACTCTTGTGTAGTGCGTTTAGCCACAAGTTGGTTACACTTGAATATAAGACTACATACAGTCATTTGTTCCTGTGTGTGAAGACGCAACGTGTACGAGTTGTATGTACATATTGGGGTTTTTTTTTCTTGGCACTACAGCCCCAGTGGGCCTAGGCCTACCTCCATGAACTTCTCCGTTCACGTACATATTGGTTACACTTGAATATAAGACTACATACAGTCATTTGTGCCTTTGTGAGAAGACGGAACGTGTACGAACACGTCTTCACCGCTCGGGAACTAGTTGGCGTCTCTTCTGGAGAAAGAGCTTTACATATCGAAATCTCAGCCTTCAGTATGATGTCATACTACAATTTCAGCAAGCTGATTGGCTGTTGGTGGGAAGTACCGCTGTAAACCCCATAGCTACCTACTCCTTGGGCTTACATCACCCATCATAAGACAAAGAAAGGACTAAATCACGAGTTCGTAAGGGTCAAAGGACTTTAAGTCATCCCCTTTCAATACATAGCTCACGGCAATTTTATAGTGCGTAGTAATGTACGCAATTCACCCAAACTCTTAATTTAAGTTCCGTTAAAGTAGAAAAGTTACATAAAAATGAAGGTATGCATAAATTAGGCGAAGTATATTACTAAAAAGGAGTAATCGGTTACAAGGGATACCCTGGTCCTCCAGGTTGGGGGTTGGGCGAGAGGCTAACAACCTCACACTGTAAAAACCTAATTGTTCAGAAACCAGACCGTCAGCCTCGGATGGGTTGATTGAACAGAAATCTACATCAGCGAGGGAGCTGAGATGGTTGGAGGATGTACATGATCTCCGTAAAATGAAAGTGAGAGGATGGGGAGGAAAGATGAAGAATAGAGAAGAATGGAGGCAGATTGTTCAGGAGGCCAAAGCTCACCCTGAGCTGTAACGCCGAGGGGAAGAAATGAAGGAGGTATATTGTAGCAAACGGGAAAACATTGCACATTGTGAATAAGGATCGGCCGGTCACGGTAGCCGAGCGGTCTAAGGCATGTACTGTCTTCGCTCGCTTGGAAAACGGGATCGTGGATTCAAATCCCACTCAGGGCATGAATGTTTAGTTTGTGTGTGTCCGTTTTTCTGTGTTTGTGTACAGGTAGAGGCCTTGCGACGAGCTGATCACCCGCCCAAGGAGTCCTACCAAATGTGTAAGATCTAGAAAAACCGAAGTGAACGGAGAAGTTCATGGAGGTAGGCCTAGGCCCACTGGGGCTGTAGTGCCAAGGAAAAAAAATAAGGATTGTGTTGAACAATGCTCTCACAAAAACGAATGAGACTGAAGTGCTCTAAGAGTGAATACAGACAGTCAGATAACCTTGATATTGCTCGATCATACGTTATGGTTTCATCGATGTTCAAGGGATTCCGCTATAAGACTGTATCGTCAAACACAAATCAAACTTAGCTACACGTAAGCTAAATTCTCATAATGGAAATTCATTCCAAGAGACATAATGATCCAACAGCCAAGACACAGTGATTAAATACAGTTGCTTTTCTCTACATCATATCATGGTTATACCACGCGACCATGTCACTCGGGTTCGCTAAGACGAAAGCTTACATAAGTGAGTTGTAAAGTTGTCCATTTGCTTAATTATACCATGAAGACATATATGGAATTGGCGTTATGGCTACACCATTATTGACTTCAGGAATGGTTGTAGAAAATAAATTTTATTAAAAACGCATTTCTTTATTAGAATCAGCAAGTTCTGTATTTTACAAAACATTGTACCTTGGAATGAGATGAGACGAAGATAACATGTGATCGAGTTGGGAAGAGAGTGATTATGTTTTCTTAAGTTATCATTCTAGAAGTCTTATTTCATGGCAAAAATAATCATAAAATTCTCAGTGACGGTACCTGATGTCCCTTCCAATATTTAAACCGGGTTGTTCCCGAGTATGTCACAGCTGTTCCACAACCTCAAACCGTTCGATAAGCAAACCTTGTATACTAGCGATGAAGCCCTATCTACCGTACAGTATACAGGGTGTTTCACGACTTTAGGGCATAACTGCAGGAGGTGATTTCCTAGGTCTCTGTGATCAACAAAGTTCGTATGAACATGTGTTACGATTGCGGCGTTATGGCCGTTTTAAACTCAGAATAGAAGGTAACGATTACTGACAATAAACGGAACAAAATAATAAACCAGCATAATACATAATACATTTAAAGTATGTATGTAAAGTTAACTTCGTGAAATTGCCTTTAATTTGAATTGATTGGTGCTTAAAGCTGATTTTCGAAAATGTCACCGCCGGCCGCAACACAGGCTGCCGCTCGGTTGTGAACCGTGCCGGACATACCAACCCTCCCCGCCTTAGGTACCTCTCAAGTGTCGAGATAACGAGAACGCTCTATCTGTAGCTGACTAAAAATAGCGACCTGCCAGCTGACAGACGCGGTTCATACGAGGGCGTGTACGGGAATGAAAAAACGGTCATAACTCCGTAACCGTCCAAAATCGGACACATGTTTAGATGAACTTTTTTGATCACAAAGACCTAGGAAATCACCTCCTGCAGTTATGCCCGAAAGTCGTGAAACATCCCGTATTTGTAGAAGCAATTCAGAGGACTCTGCTGTCCACAAATGTGGTGCCAAGGTGTTGCGTTTGGCAGGTCGTGAGTGCTCTCTTACCGATAGGGGTACAATGTGAAAATGGTGTGACAATGTGTTGTGTTTGGCAGGTGGTGAGTGCTTTCCTGCCGATGGGGGTGCAACGTGCCGTAAGCCAGAGCCGGAGAAGTTCAAAGGACGACTACGGTCCCACCAAGCTCCAGTATCAACATATCGAAGGCAGCTTATATTTACTGTTTTTGGGACTCGCAATTTCAGCCGTTGCCTTCATCGGAGAACTTCTGTATAACAAATGTAGACCTGGAACGTCACCGTCAGAATAAGCGAAAACTGAATCCAGTTTTGCTGTGCTTAAAAGTTCCTATTTTAGTTAACATATGCGGTAAGACTATGACACGAAACGTCCGAAAGTTGTACATCAAAAAATTCTGAACATTATCAAACTTAATTCTTAATATTAAATGTACATGACTCCCCGAGAGTTCAGAGATTACCACTGAAGAGATGCTAGCTGTACCTGTCGTAACATACGCCGTTCTAACTCAGTGTTTCTCAGCCGCCGGGCCCTGGCGTCAATTATACCGGGTCCTCGTCTTATAAAAAGGAACTTACCGGACCGCGGTCTCACAAGGGTTGAGTACCACTGTTTCAGCTGATCTTAAATATTATTATTAATTAAATATCAGTGCATTTTATTTATTTATAGATACATTTCAATTCGTTTATATGACTCAGCAAATGGGTTAACTTGTCATAGCATCTCGTCCAGTCGTTGCATTGCTTCGGCCGTACACCCTTTGGTTTGTTGGGTTTTCGAACTGTTTCTATTTTGCTTCAGTAGAATTGAAAAAAAAAATTATCCGTATCCTGGCTTATTTGTCTCTATTATCTGAGACTGGCTGATAAATCTTGCCTTGTATCCGAGAGAATGTGGACCATTTATAGGTGGAAATTTAATATCCGCCCCCAGTGATGGGAATGCTATTGCTAGGTTGTACTCTTGTATAAACTTTCTGTAGTCAGTTGCTTCGCGTGTATCCTCTGCAAACAGCTCTAATAATAGAGCCGTCAAGTGGCGCCTCCAACGGCGTTCCCGCAAACTCGTTAAAACTGGCGAGGAGTAAAAAATTGCCTGAGATTTTATGGATATAGATACTGACTATTATAAATTTTACAATTTCCAATCTTATCGTAATTAAACTCGGTAAGTAATTGCATTAACGAATCCCTACGGCCGTTTATCTCGGTTTTCTAGAACGGAGCCGCTATTTCCTTGAAATAGCTCTTCAATTATCCTCTCGAGGCTTAGTGCACCCCGTTCCAGGCCTATTACTTCTCAGAAAATCTGGTAGCGTCGGGAATCGAACCCGGGACTTCTGGATGTGTAGCCAGGAACTCTGACCACTAGACCACATAGGCGGTCAAACATAGGCAATATAATTCTTATAATACCAACAACACAGCTGCCTAATATTGATAGTGTTTAATAGCCATTACGTGTTTCGGCCATATTTCTGTGTCATCATCAGATGGTACAGACGCTTTGATATCAGCTATCTAAATTTTAATGTCATTACTTTAATAGAAGACGAGTTCCTTTTAAGTGTTATTCATTCAAATGTCTATCGTACGGCCAAACAGTGAAATATACGAGTGTGTAACATGGGAATATGCAAGCATTATAAAGTAAAAGTAAAGTAAAGTTATCCCTGTAACAGGACGTGAAGGCCCATAGGGTTGTGAGATGTTGAGGTTTCCACATTTTCTAGACAATCGGCTCATAGATGGCGGCAAGGTTATCAACCCTACGCGCCGGCCCCCTTTACCCCCCCAAAATAGTCCTGGTACTCATTTCTGTTAGAGTCTGAGTCGACCCCAGGGCCATAGTGCGGCTGGAAGGATTAGGTCAATTGAAAAAAATCCAATGACCTCATCGGTACTTGAACCCGCGACCTTCCGGCTTGTATAATAGCCCCTCAACCAACTACGGTACCGCGTGCCTCATGCAAGCAATATATTAAATTTAAATATGATACAGTGTAAATGTGAGATTTGGGAAAGGTATATGTAAGTGTATACGTGAAACGTATTTTGTGTCTATATAATGTTAGTTTCTTCTTAATTTCCTGTTTAATTAGGTTAAAATTATTATTAATATTATTACAATTATGTTTTAAAATAACATGTAAGAACTCAATGGTTCACTATCGTTGTTGTATCTGTGGTGTAACATGCCTAATGGTCGTTTCCAGTCGTTGAATTTGCTTGTTGACTCCAGAGTCTTTGCCTAACTCTTGTTGTTTTTACTTCTAATGTAAAACTGCTAAAGGCAAGAAGCAAGTCATATGTAAAGACGTGTCCTTCTACTAAATATATTTATTTGGGATGACAGGAATATCACACAATGCGTCTGTCATTGTCGACCTTTCGCGTGGACCGTCCTGAACACAACAAGCAGATATGCTGGCCCTGATCCCCGCAGTTCGCTTCCTATTAAAAAAATATGTCCGTGTATTTTTGCAAAGAAATCAGCATCTAATCCTTCCTGGTCATTGTATAGACTAAGACCCGAATGGTTTTGGACTTCTCGAATACTGGGGCTGTAGGTTCAAATACCGCTTGGGATATTGATGTGATATATGTCTCGTGAGTAGGAGTATTAAATTTTATGTATGTGGCAAAATGTATGCAGATGCCTGAACCTGCACGTGGGTGTAAGGTAAGATAAAGTTATCATTGCCTGCCCGCCTGCCTGCCTGCCCGCGTATTACTGTTGCTACTACCACTTGGGAGATGGGGCATTCGTGAAACACTTGTTTCACTTCAGTTTCTTAAGCTTTAGATGCGTCCACATTACTCGTGCTCGTGCTCGCCAGGCTTGTGCTCGTCGGGAGACTCGTCTGGCTTTTACTTGTGCTCGTAAATCTTCGTCCACACTACTTCAGTTGCTCGCCAGGCTTCGGCGCGTGAGGATCCGTATATTTATTCGTAGTGTGTATAGGCTGTAGTCGTATTTTAATTTATTGACTATAGTTTTTAAATTAAAAATTAAAAATTTGCTTGTCTCGTGACTTGTCATATCATCCACATTACTCGCGAGCATAGCGAGTCACACGAGCACGAGTAATATGGTCGCGCCCTTAGATTGTCGATAGGACCCCTTGGACTGGAGATCAGCCCGTCGCAAGACCATTGCCTACACACAAACACAGAATAAACGCAAATAAACATCCATGCCTTGAGTTGGATTCGGACCCACGATCCCAGTGTTCGTGCGGGCGAAGACATTTCATGCCTTAGACCGGCCAATGTGATTGGCAAAGTTATCACTAGGCTGGATTAAATAAACACCAAGCCATGAAGACCTAAGGGGAGTGAAGTTTTGGCTCCACCGCTCTTATTCTTGGCACCCTGCCGCTTCACCCCCCGGGGAAACAGCCCTCGGTACCCATTGTATATCAAGGTGGGCCCCAGAGGCGGTCTGACCGCTGTGAAGAGGAAAATATGTAGTTATGTCATAATTTCTGTAGCTGTCTGACGCAGCATGGTGGTGTCTGAAACTGAACATGGGCATCTCAAACAGGTTGCAGCCTATCAAACACTGTGTGATTGTCTAAAAATATGCAGGTATCTCAAAGTGTATATCCATGTATCAAATTTTATATAGATGTCTCAAACTGCATGCAGGTTTGGAACTATCTGGAAGGAAGCAGTCGTATCCCAGTCGAGGCAGGACCCCGGCATTTTCCTGAAGAGACTGAGGTAACGTATTTAGTATATGCAGTATATTTAGTATGTCTGCCGGTCACGGTAGCCGAGCGGTCTAAGGCATGCACTGTCTTCGCTCGCTCGGAAGCCGGGATCGTCGGTTCGAATCCCACTCAGGGCATGGATGTTTGTGTGCGTTTTTCTGTGTTTGTCTGCAGGTAGAGGCCTTGCGACGAGCTGATCACCCGCCCAAGGAATCCTACCGTACGTGTAAGATCTAGAAAAACCGAAGTGAACGGAGTTCATGGAGGTAGGCCTAGGCCCACTTGGGCTGTAGTGCCAAGAAAAAAGAATAGTATGTCTATTGATAGACTCCTGTCCCTCCATTTTGCATCATCAAAAGAAAATCAAATAACTCACGATATTCGTATGCCAGTGGAAAATTCCAACATTCGGTTAATACTTCTTTCACCTGGCCATTATCATATAAGGAGTTGTGTTTATTTTTCTCTTTATTTAACAACTGCAGAGGTTATATAGACCTAGAATCAAATTACACAATAATTATAAATAATGAACAGCGAAGGATGTGGGAAGAAATGGTACCATTCTATAATCCGGCTGATGGGGCTGAAGAAAGTACGAAAGGCCTCACTATTAGCATTCGGTCTATGGAGTACATATTACGACATAAATTTACTAAGTTTGAAGGTGATTGTCTTCCGGACTGTAGACGCAGCAGGTTTCTCTGAAACATAGGTACCTTTATACCAGACTACACATCACATCCTTGACGAAAGCCATCTTCCTGTTCAACGTCGTAACCTCAGATCTTGTTTACTGAGTAACGTATTTTTATACATACGAGTACGTCACTGACCGCATAACACGGAGTTCTTACTGTTCGCAGTCCCTGTAGCCTGTAGCAAAGGCTATATAGGCCCATGCTTAGGTCTCCTAGAGTTCAACCCTTCACTGCTACTACTACTACTACTACTACTAACTTTCTATTTCTATGTTTCTGCTTCTTCATAACTGCAAGGTAAGACTGTGTCTTTTGTCTTGCGTGTTTTCCCATCTACGAGTACATCTGATTCTAAATAGACTTTTCCAGTACTCGTATTTCATAAAAAAGTTACATTTATACAGTTTACTGTTTCCCTGGAATTGCTGACTTTCTGGACATTGTCCATCATAGTGCTTTTATTTAAAACAACGTTTCGGAGACCGGACTCTTATCTCCGTCCTCAGGTAAAAACTCGATTCAATTGGGTCTAATCTATCTTCAGAGGTAGGGACTATCTATATTGATTGGGCTCAACTGAGCAGACGTTTCAACTGAGGAAGGATGCAGAGTCCAGTCTCCGAAACTTTGTTTTAAATAAAAGCAGTACAGTGGACAATGTCCAAAAGTCAATAATTTTATTAATATATCGTGGTCACGAAATTTTAAGTCTTATTTGCTCCTTTCTTGTATGATAAATTCTCACTCAAGCTTATCCATTTATTACGTATAGCTTCTTTTCTCAGCATTTAATTTCAGCAACATTTTAATAGCAGCATTTAGTGTCCACCTCGCCTAAACGTAGAGGGCAACTTCTCTTGCAGATCCTCCCGTAACTAATCTTAATTTTCAAATTTCTACTGTCAAATAGTCTATATCACTTCCTACGCGTCTTCTACAATAATTAATATTATTTCTTCACAACCAGCTTTTTCTTTTTCGTTTCTCTGTAGATTACGAATAGAATGGGTTCATTTATATTCGAAAAGATGTTACATCTTCTTATATCTCATATACGAAGAATGTCTACTTATTTTATTAATGGTTTCCTAAACAAAGCATTTCGTAGCTTGGAGCACATTCCCTCTTGAGAAGCTGACAGTCTCATATCTAGCCTATAAATTTCCTTGCTCTTATTGAACCCAAGGCTCATTAACATATGCACAATAACATGTTATTCGTGTGTCCTTGGCCATACGAGTCAAGGTCCGATCCTCGAGCCCAGGTGCTTATTACTTATTGGTTCAGAATCAGAAATCTTTGTCCAGTGTTTAGACGTCACGATACTAGCGCAATAATAATGTAAACGCGGTTACGAAAATGTGCAAAATGTGTTCAATCTCTATGAAAATTTAGTATTAAGTGTTTAAATGTTTAAATGGTTCTGCAAAAGGAAATGTAGACATAAAATTTCGAATATACTAAGCGTGGGGTTTTAGTTGCCATGAACTGCAACGTTTCACTTATTACTTAGATGCTAATTGTTCTCAGTTGTTCTAAGTAATCTGTGTAATGAGAGACATTTTAATACAGTATGCGCCAAAAATTCAGTACTGAAACTCGCGCATCTCGAACGGTCATGTGCGTTCGTCGACGGGGCATAGCTCCAGCCGCACGTGTTCCCCGTAGTGAAAAGGAAGTTGTGTTGTGCAGTTGTTGGAAATGGCTCTCTCGATGGAGGAAAAAGTATTCATAGTTGAGTATTATTTCCGCTCATACGGAAGTGGTCGCCAGACAACTCACTTCCTTGGTTTTGAGCGGACAGATGTTATCGTCCAGAAACCACTACATTGTACACGTGTGACGCTATGGTGTGCCGTCTCAGCACACAGTATATTGGGCCCCTATTTCATTGAGGAAGGGGAAGGTAATGCTCTTACCGTCACCCAAGAACGCTACATGGACATGGTGATCGGACCATTTCTTCAGGATCTGAGAAGGTTCTGTCGTGCAACGGACCTTCACATCAACAGGACGTCTTTTCATTTCAGTACTGTAATTTTGGCGCATACTGTATTTCAGATACCTGTCATAAATTTCCTTTTGCATACATAAGCACCTGTCAAATAGTTCATCTCGAAAAAAAAATGTATTTAGAGGAAATCCTAAACATCAGAATATTAGGTTAATCTTCACTTTTCTTAGACTGTTTTAAGATTTAGTTTCAAGTAATGAATTCTTCACACCGACGAAAAATTCCAACCAGAAATATTATTTTTATTATAAAATACTGTGATGAGCAAAAGAAGGAAAATTAATCAATAGTATTCTAAAAATATTCGGTTCGTTCTTCCTGACACAACCTTCGCATTAAGCAGTCGGTCCATGCAGTTTAATAGGTGGATAATATTAAAACTGACGATAAAGGAATAAGATGTGATAATGTGAACTTGATTTTACTGGCTTAGGTTGTGTTTCATAACAATAATAATACCGTGTGTTATTTAAGAACTCTTTCAGTAATATATCTGCATAACATCGGATGACATGTTGAGTTAGGAAGGAGTTTGAAGGAAGCAGTCGAAAAGTACCCTGAACTTTCCTAGAGAAACCAAGGAAACCCACGAAATAACTCAGGACAGCTGTTGTCCCTGCCGTGATTCGAACCGAGCGTCATCCGAAAGAAGAGTCAAGAGTTTTATCTTCAGATCAATCTGTCCTGTGGTAGAGCGTCCAGTGGAGGGATCGGCTGAGCATTTTAATGAAGATTTGAACAATATCACGTAGAAGGGGTACGCATGACAGTAATAGCGGTTTCGAAGTCGGAAGATTGGATTTGTTTGCACCTCGGTTACAAGTATTTTTATTCACACTAAATCATAACACTATCGCTATTCTGCATGCTTTCAGTTCATCGTTGCTCACACACACTAGGATTCTCCGTCTAGTCGTCTCGTGGCAATGGATCTCAACACAGAAACCAGCACTTCGAATCATTATAAAGTCTCCTTGTTATTTCATCTTCAGTCACCTGTATTATTCTGTTCTAATCTGTACTTAACTAATCTTCACAATTCTATGTTATAATTGTTCCAGAGATTGCATATGTTGGATGTTCGCAATCCACATTGGCACCCCAATCAGTTTTTTTTAAGCTTATGTGAAGAGAATGCGGAAATAGGAATGCTGGCTACGAATATCAGGGTCGCTTGTAGTATATTCAGCCACTACCTTGAATAATCGTTTCCTTGCTTTTTGTTGTAACACAAAGGTTAAAAGCCAAAAATTTTCTCCACAAAAAGAACAATGTCTTCTACGATATGCTGCCTTGTAGTCTCGTAGAAATTTGCCTCTATCGGCAGAGTAACTGCTTCCTGCTTGCTTCTTGCTTGCCGCTGTCAGGGTGAAAGACAGAGTTGAAAATCTGCCGTTATGAAACATTCGTTTTACACGAACAAGGCTGAAACGTAGTGTGATATTAAGGGAAAACCACCTCTTGCAGCATACATAGGCTTTCAGTTTCTTGAAATAGAAATCTCCCAAAATTCCTCGTGGTAAATATTTACCTCTTTATCGTGTACAAATAATGTCTAAAATATCATTCGATTTGATGCGTACTTTATTTTCTTCTTCGTATAGGATTTATAAATTCCAAGCCAGCATTGTGTGCACATGAGATATTCGTACAAACTTTCCAAAGGCTTCCTTGCGCTATGTCAAAAGTGAATGCGTTTCTTACTACGAGTACATGCTGAAACTCAAGCGCAACTTACTAATACACGCTTTGGAGAAAGATCGTGTTACCGATTTTAGGAACTGTTTCATATGTTGGGACCATTATACTGTGACGTGTATTAGTGGCTTTAGACTCGGGTTTGGATGGCGAATTGATTTATTGCATATTCACCAGTCGTAACCACAAATAATTATAACACTTTAAAGATTATTTTAATTATAAAACATAAATAAATTATTCTATATCTGATTTCACTAGTCGTTCCTAGGTAACAGATCTCGACAATGGCTATTCCTTTGCAGAGTTTTCATAGCCTTTTCCTGGCAACGGATTTTAACACAGGAACTATAACAGTTATATGTCCCATTTAATGTCAGTCCCACCTGGCTTTCATGGACCTTCATAATGTCACATTCTAAAGCAAAGTCCTTGTTTTAGACCATTTTGGATAGGAAAATTATCAGACAGATATTTGTTTACCTGTATGGAGTTTACTATGTGTTTCATTTAAACACTTTTTACTCAGCTTAATTAGTTTTATGGGTACCCCAAACTCTATGAGAATATTGTGCAATACTTCCATCCTTAGCGAATCATAAGCGTTCTTGAAGTCTTGAAAGCAAAAGATCTGATCAGTAGTTGATTTGTTATGTTAGTACCCACAGTAATATCCGCTAAAGTTGGCACTAACTTCGCCGACAAGCGGCGGTCGCTCGGTCGTTATAGTTCGCTTGCGGACTAAAAACACGGAGTTTGTTTTTCTTATGATCCCAATAATTTCATCTATATATGCACTTACCCTTTAGAGAAGCGGCCTCCGTAGTCTAGGGGTAACGTTCCCACCTCATGACTCAAGGTACGCGGGTTCAAACCCGGCAGAGGTCGTGGAATTTTTAAGGGCGGAAAAATTCAGGGAACAAGTCCTCCTCTAGGAGACCTCTGAGT
>NW_019729917.1:86015-123369 GCF_002891405.2 Cryptotermes secundus | reverse complement strand
TGCGAAAGAGGGGGAGGGTCTGTAGGACAATGGGTATTATAGAGGGATTGAAAATGTTTGGCAAAGGTATCAGCCACGGCAGTAGGTTCATCTAAATAATAATAATAATAATAATAATAATACCCTTTAGAGAGACGCCGTGCTGACTTCCCACTGCGGCGGCCCGGGTTCGATCCCGGGTCTGGTCAAGTGGGATTTGAGGCGGACAAAGTGGCGCTGGGGCAGGTTTTCTCCGAGTATTTCGGATTCCCCTGCCAATCTTCATTCCACCAATTGCTCCACAATCACCTTCATCTATCATCTGGGGCTGGTGCAATAGGCCAGAACTGGCCGCAGTACAGGGACTTAGTCCCACCCCACTAGCAATAAAAAATACCCTTTAGAAAAACATACTGGAAAGAAAGTTGTATGAAATTGATAACAGTGATATTACACGATAATTACTAAGGTCAGTTTCATTGCCCTTCTTGCGAATTGGTACAATTCTCAGACCATAATATCTCACGTCCTGCTTGAAATGGTTCTGCCGAAATTGGTCGCCACCTGGCAATTTATACATTTTCAACTCTGCAATAACAATTTCAACCTCAAAAGAACTAGAATCAGGTAATAATATCACAACTGAATGTATTTCTTCCACCTATTCAAAGTGGAATGGGAATCTGCAAGCTGATCACGATTGTTACCCTTCACTAAGTTACTTCTAGGTTGGTAACCCCCCTTAAATTCTTTTATTCCCCTATAGCGGTTTCTAATATTCTTGTCTTGCTGTTCATTACAAGCAGATTAATTTTATCTTTCAGATTTTCCCTCATTTTATTCCTGAAATACCTGCGGGCTTCATGTCTTATATTGTTCAGGTTATCCTCATTTATTCCACTTGTATCCTGTACTTATACTTAATTATGGAGTTGAGCCCTTCTTGAGGAGCCGCCAATTCTGCAGCTACTCAAGAATTTCCCAGCATTTTATGGAACCCAAAGGTTCATACAGTGTTCACAACAGCCCTCCACTGGTCCCTATCCTGAGCCAGATCTATCCAATCCATACCATCCCGTCCTATCTCTCTAAGATCCATTCTAATATTGTCCAGCCACCTACGTCTTGGTCGTCCCTGTGGTCTCTTTCCATCTGGCTTTCCCACCAATATCCTATACGCATTCCTCGTCTCCCCCATTCGTGCTACATGACCTGACCACCTCATCCTCCTTGGATCCTGTAACCATTGCAAATTGGCTTCTTTCCTTTGATGTAATAGTTTTGAGCATTCTTTGTCGAACAATGGCTTGTGGTTCTTTAAGTCATAAAAGCCAAGACTGTCTTTGGCTTAAATTTTGATATTATCTCTAAAAGTACCCCAAGCTCTGTTAATATCCACCCCAGCGTCTAAGTTTTCCAAAGTTGCGGATCTATTTTAGATTTCAAGAAGATACTGCTACTACCCCCTACCTCATTTAGTTTCTTCAGGTTGAACTTCTCCATATGAACTCTGTGTGTTGTGTTTACTCACTGCCAGTCTTTCCCTAACCTTTGCCACCACCAGATAATGGTCAGTATCACAATCTGCTGCCCTGAATGATCGGACATCAAGTATATTTGAATGCCCTCTCCTATCTATCAAATATTGTCAGTTTGGTTGTGCATTTAGCAAGAAGAAGAATCTTTTTACCAGCAAATTGGACTTAAATTCGAGAAAGAAACTAGTGAAATGCTACATTTGGAGCATTGCTTTTTATGGGGCTGAAACTTGGACACTTAAGGCAGTAGATCAGAGACACCTGGAAAGCTTCGAAATGTGGTGTTGGAGAAGGATGGAGAAGATCAGTTGGACCGATTATGTGAGAAATGAAGAACTGTTATTTAGAGTCAGTGAGCAGAGGAATATCCTACACGAAATAAGAAAACGGAAGCCTAATTGGATTGGTCATATCTTACGCGGTAACTGCCTTCTAAAAGGAGTTATTGAAGGAAGGATAGAGGGGCGGATAGAAGTGACCAGAAGACGAGGAAGAAGACTAAGAAGATGCTGGATGACTTTGGGGACAGAAGATGATATTTTCATTTGAAGGAGAAAGCTCTAGATCTCATCAAGTGGAGGAACTGTTTTGGAAGAGACTGTGGACCTGTCGTCTTGTCAGATTACTGATGAATGAATGAATGATGTGAAAATCAGATTTTTGGACCTGACAAAGTTTACTGCTATAACCCCATTATCATTACCATTTTTCGTGCAAAATCTCATTCCCAGTTGTTGGTTTGAAAATGACTTCCCTACTTAATTTGACTTTGAAATCTCCTAACAAAATTTTCATATGTTATTCAGGAAATTTATCGAATACACGTTCTAGTGTATCTCCCCAATTTTATCCTCTGTTGGAGCATGAACATTCAGAACGATGATACCACACCAGCGACCTCTTAGTATTATGTATGACATCCTATCACTAACAAACTCCACCCTCTTAACTGCTGATACAATTCTCTTAAATACAAAAAATAGCCTGTACCTAATTCTTGATTGTCATTCACGTTTCCATAGAAAGATGTATACGAGTATTTGCCTACTGGTTCGGTTCCACTTGTGTCTCATTCCACCTCCCGTGCTTCCACCAAATCTAACTTGTATTTTGATGTTTCTTTCACAAATCTGCACTATTCAGACTATTTACATTTCATGTCCATTTTCCTTATCCAAAGAATCCACCCAAGGCCGAGGCATTTCGTAACAAGAGTATTTTTTACGGTGAGAAGTTGTTAGCCCCACATTCAACACCTAAGCCGGAGGACCGCCCATTGTCTTCTGTCCGCGACTGCTTATTCATTATATCTGCAGCTACCCTCCATATCTGGAGGCCGTCTCCTCCATCCGCAACCTGAGGATGCGCCATGCCGTGGTGACAAAGGGTCCCACCTAACGTGGACACATTTTGTCTAGTGTGTAGAAATACGCACCGCTTGACGGTTAGTCTCACAACAACTGTGAAAAGCATAATTGCTGCTGAATATGATTTGGTTAAAGACAAACGATATATAGTTGTAGAAGGCGAGATCCTGTCGTGTGTTTTGCCCCCGCGGGTCGAATAGATGTTTGTGCAAACGTTACACTTTGCTCATCGATAAACAAATTATTCTGCTTCGTTTTATATTTCTTTCGAAGTGCGATAAGGCAGATGTCTTTATAGTGTGATGTTTCAGTATAACGAAAGATTTGCCTTTTAGTCTTCTCCGCACATAATTATCCCTGTCATTTGATCAGCCTCATATAAAATAATACTCCAACCAACAAACAGGCCTTAACCTCAGCGCTAGGTAAAGGTAAGTAAATGCTTAAGGATCACGTTAATACTGCAGCAGTTTTGTGCCTGGGAAAGTGATGATTGAACCTCGGCCGTCCAAACTGTAGCCTGTCACTTCAGTGAGAATTAGTAGTAGTAGTAGTAGTAGTAGTAGTAGTAGTAGTAGTAGTAGTAGTAGTGCCGGTCACGGTTCTTCGCTCGCTCGGAAGCCGTAATCGTGGGTTCGAATCTCACTCGGGGCATGGATGTTTGTGTGCGTTTTTCTGTGTTTGTGTACAGGTAGAGGCCTTGCGACGAGCTGATCACCCGCCCAAGGAGTCCTACCGTATGTCTAAGATCTAGAAAAAAAAACCGAAGTGAACGGAGAAGTTCATGGAGGTTGGCCAAGGCCCACTGGGGCTGTAGTGCCAAGGGGAAAATAGTAGTAGTGAAAGGTAATGCTTCCCTTGTGCGTAATTAATTAAGCACTACGACATGAAGGCGTATAGAAGTGTGCAGACATAGCTCCACATTTCTTGACTGCTGTAGATGAACGCAAGTGGTCAGCTTCACAGCCCGGCAACTTTATCCCAGGGAAAAATCTACCGGTACCCATTGGATAGGAGATTGGGTGGGCCTCAGAGCCCGTCTTGACATTGTGGAGAAGAGAAATATATCTCTCCCTGCCGGGAATCGAACCCGGCCACCCAGCCCATAGTTGGTCGCTACACCAATTGAGCCATCCCTGTAACAGGCAATGAAGGCCCATAGGGTTGTGAGACGTCCAGGTTCCCACATTTTCTAGTGTGTCGAATCACAGATGGTGGTGAGTTTGTCAGCCTTATGCGTCGGCCGCCCTTTACCCCCACGAAATTTCCTGGTACTCCTTTCCGTTAGAGGCTGAGTCAACCACAGGGCCATAGTGAGGCTGGAAGCATTAGGTCAATTGAAAAATTTCAATGACCTCATCGGGAATCGAACCCGTGACCTTCCGACTTGTAGCATAGTGCCTCAACCAACTACGCTACCGCGTGCCCCGCAGTAGTAGACGCCGGAGGAGTATCAATAATGATAACAAAGTATGCATTGTATTGTGAAGAGACAGAGAACATTAAGAATTACTGTTTAACTCACTGAAGGACAGAGCTCGAGAAGCTAGAAATGCGTCAGCCAGTCAGGAAATTCCCTGCTTTTGATGAAAATTAATGTTCATTATTGTTTTCGCAAGAAGTCGCCATTGTATTTTATCCTAAGCCAGTTTAAATCAAGCCACACTCTCACATTACATGTCTTTAAGATCCAGTTTAGTATTTACTTTCTATATATGCCTTGGTTTTCAAGCTGGCCTCTCCAATTCAGGTTTCTGACTAACATATTTATTTATCTCTCGTGTCTCCTATGTGTGCCACATTCGTCTCCCATCTAGGTACTACTACTGATTTAAATTGTTGCAGAAAGTAAAGTTAGAGTAACCTACGAAGCCAGACCTTGTGATTGCAGGGCACACATAGGCTGCATTCCTTTGAGATATTGGGTTTTCGGACTTTATCCGTCGTCCTGGTTTTAAGATAACTAAGAAAAAACAAGACGTTTCGGAAACTGGATCTGTTTCCGTCCTCAGGTGAGGGAAAACGCCTATTCTGTTGGGTCCCTTAGAAAGAGCTAGCCTCAATCACTGGACCTGAGGATGGAAACAGATCCAGTTTCCGAAACGTCTTGTTTTTTCTTAGTTATCTTAAAACAAGGACGATGGATAAAGTCCGAAAAACCAATATCTCTGTGTGTTATGCACCATCGTCAGAATGCTATAGTAACTACCTGCATTCCTTTGTTTCCCATCTAAAAAGGTTCGTAGAGTGTAATGTCTGTTGGATTTACCTTGACTTCTGATATGTGTGTCGTACGTGATGAATCAATCAGCTTGTCGGAAGAGGAAAACTGGTTCATGAATAAATAAAATGTTATACAAGGATACTGCTTCTTTCATGTTCTGATGTAATTGTTTGTCACGCTGTTAGAAGCTTGCTCCCCTTGTCAACGGTTAGTAACAGCAACATAGCCGAGGTTAACATGATTTAAGTGACGGCAATGATTACAGCTTCTCACAGTTTCAGAGAAAGAAAAATGTATAATGACCATGGGGCGATACATACTCCTACTTCGGAGCGAAAAAGTAACGTAACGTAATTAAGTAAATGCCATTTTCATGGAAAAGGACACTCCTGCAACTTTCTCAGGCTTAGAATTCAGAGACTGAAAAACAGCTCCCGATACAGAGACTGAAATATGTGTCTGCTTACCTTGTTTCGTTCTGTACTCAGATACTACTCAATTTTGCATGTGCTTGATACATACATGAAGCTGTCCCTGATTATCACCAAAGCGTGAAGACGCGTGGAGGAAGGAATGCACAGTTCGACACTAGATGTGGGTGAATGGTCAAATTCACTCTTCGGCCGCTTTGTCCGCAGGGAAAGAGCTACTCGTACTCATTGGATAGGAGGCCGTTACAGGGTCATCCAACTTGTGGTCCGATAAGAACTATCAAACGGTAAACACTGTCCAACAAAAGCTGTCTGTAATCACCTGAATCCAGACACGCGAAGTACACAGAAATTATGAATATGAGATGCTTGTGACGCAAATTACTTCTCCCAACTAAAATAGGCCAAGCCACAAGAGTAAACTGGGATAGTAAAAGGTTAGGTTATTGAAAAATCTGCGCGCGCTGTAGCATAGTGTGTGTATGTGTGTGTGTGTGTGTGTGTGTGTGTACGCGTGTGCGTGTGTATATGTATATATAACAGTGAGATGAAAACTCTGAAATTACACAGTCTCGGGTTGTCATAACAAAGAATTTTTAATCTGTAACGTTATGTAGTAGGTCACGAACGAGTGCGCAGTCCTTTTTCTTTTCAAGCATATATCGCTTTTTATACAAGTACTGATAATGTTTTGAAGTCGATATAGTGTAATACATTACGGGGTCAGACACAAAAGAAATAAGACTGTGCCTGTATCACTTTTTTTTTAACAAATTGAGAAAATAAACTAGGATCTCCTTCAAAATAGTTCCCTTCTGAGTTGACACACAACTGCCTACGATGCTGCCAACGTTCAAAGAAATTCTGCAGATCACTTTCTGAAAGGCTGTTGAGGATCTCCGTCGTTTTTGCTTTCACAAAAGAAAAATGGGTTCCTTTCAGCACCGACTTGATTTTTGGGAAGAGGTAGCAGCCGCAGGGAGCCAGGTCTGGTGAACAGGGTGGGTGCTCAAGCACAGTGATGTGATTAGCTAAAAAGTGCTTCACAGAGAAGGCACTGTGGGCTGGCGCCTTGCCTTGGTGCAAAATCCAACCGTTTCTCCATGAGCAATTTCGTCAAGTCTTCAAGGTAACGTTACTGATTTACCATCTGGCCGCTGGGAACCCACTGTGTCATTACAATACCATGGATATTGAAGAAAACAATCAACACTGCCTTGAACTTCGAACTACTCTTGCATGTTTTTTTTTTGTGCCATTCAGAAACGCGTGCACGAGACATGCACTCTTCACCGTAAGCCCCAGTCAATAATTGAGAAGTTTCCTTCCCAGATTTCTTCAGTTTCACAAGAAACTTGGTGTTAAAACTCGCTGTTCATTCTAGCACTTAAAATTTTCCGACAGAGGGTAAGAAAACATCTATATTCAACATGCGGTGACAGGTTAGAACATGCTCTATAACCATCTCTTTGACTCTACCGTCCCACTCTTGAGTGTGTGCATGTGTGTGACAGGAGGTTGGAGAAAACTGCATAATGAGGAGCTTCATAACTTGTACTCTTGTCCAAGTATAATTAGAATGATCAAGTTAAGGAGGATGAGGTGGGCAGGTCATGTAGCACGAACGGGGGACACGAGGAATGCGTATAAGATATTGGTGGGAAAGCCAGAAGGAAAGAGACCACAGGGAAGACCAAAGCGTAGGTGGGTGGACAGTATTACGAGTAGAATGGATTTTAGAGAGATAGGATGAGATGGTATGGATTGGATAGATCTGGCTCAGGATAAGGACCAGTGGAGGGCTCTTGTGAACACGGTAATGAACCTTCGGGTTCCATAAAATGCTGGGAAATTCTTGAGTAGCTGCAGAATTGGAAGCTCCGCCAGAAAGGCTCAGCTCCATGAGTAAGTAAGTTAGTGTGCGTGTGTGCGTAGAGAGAGAGAGAGAGACTATGTATATATACGAGGCGGTTTACAATTGACCGACCTCGAAGTATCATTCGATAACGTGTACGACTTGAAAGGAATAAAAGAGAAAGCATGGGAGTTTAATGGTATGGAAACTTACATAACAAACGATGTGGCTTCTCCTTGAATTCTTAGGAGGCGTCATGTTAGTAAATATATATGAATAACTCCCAGCCCCGTGAAGTATACATTCCATCGTCCGTACTCCTAATCGAAATTACACAAATAAAATAGTATTTTTTTTTACTGCTAGTGGGGTGGAACTAAGTCCCTTGTACTGCGGCCACTTCTGGCCTATTGTACCAGCTCCAGATGTAAGGTGAGGGTGTTGTGCAGCAATTGGTGGAATGAAGATTGGCACGGGAAACCGAAGTACTCGGACAAAAACCTGCCCCAGCTCCACTTTGTCCACCACAAATCCCACTTGACCAGATCCGGGATCGAACCCGGGCCGCCGCGGTGGGAAGCGACTAACCGCTTGAGCTACGGCGCGGCCAATAAAGTAGTAAAATAGTAAACCCAAATTTTATTCAAACAATCCATAGCAATGCAGGGCGATCACATTCTTTGCTACTGTTATTTTCATCTTCGCAATGCATTTTACTAATGTGGCAAATTAGAATACTATATTTGTTCAGTATATTCACTCTTAACGTTTAAATATTTATTAACAATTTTAATTTAGCATTAGATCGCACAACAAACAAACTCCGTGGCCTGTAGTCCCCAAGCAAACTATACCGACCGAGCTACCGCCGCTTGTCGGCGAAGTTAGTGCCAACTTTAGCGGATAGAGGGTACCACGTGATCAGCGCAACAGATCGGTTTTTCAGACCGGAGCCGCTACTTCCTTGAAATAGCTCCTCAATTATCCTCACAAGGCTGAGTGGACCCCGTTCCAGACCCACTACTTTTCAAAAAAATTGGTAGCGCCGAGAATCGAACCCGCGACCTCTGGATCTGTAACCAGGAACTCAGACCACTAGACCACACACGCGGTCTTAGATGGCACTGGGTAAAATTAGGTTAAGGTAGAACAGATCACATGAGCTAAAGGCTAAATCAGGTTAGGTTGAACTGCAGCAATTTGGTGTAAGATGTGGTGCACCAGAGCTTAAATAATTTCATAAAAATCTCAGGACCATAGTCTCCCTACGCACAATAAATTTTGTGTGAACGTCTGTAGCAACCATATAGCCTATTGCTGGATTAGCACAAGTAATTTTTTTTTCTATTAGCTGGATCTTACAAAATTTAACTATGCCGTATGAACTGCACAGTTTATTTGATATCGAATAAGATGGGAGGATGAATACGTACTACAAACTGGTAATTATTGTCGCGTTTGATTTTCAAGAAATCGTTTCGAACTATCCTATTCGTAGTCGTACAAACATATCTAGATAAAATGTGAGTGCGGAACTACATTATATACAACTTTCTTTCGTCATGTTTTGAATAATATAAAACATGAAAATTTCAATAATTCCTTAATGCTGTTGAAAATAAATGGCGATAAAAACTAGATAATTAATATTTATTATGCTTAATCGTTTCATTTGTGTGGGAGCATTTCTTATGAGAAGCAGCCTTCAACATCTGTCATTCTTCATGATTCAAAAACGGATCATGACTTCTCTTCATTCTAAAGGCCAAGAGAATCTTGACTTGCCAAAATAAATTGTTCTAAAATGTAAGAAAGAATTGGTGTATTATTAATCACAAGTTTTCAGCATTGCTATTCTAAGAAAACGAAGGAAAGGTGTCGGATATCTGTTACCACGCAACAAAATTATCGACTTTATTTAAAGCAACCTCATGAGTTTTAGGAGGCTATTTTTTTTTCAGTGCTTGCTTCGGTAAAGTATTTGTACTTTCAAAGACTTAATATTCATATAACTCCGTGGTCTTAGTCCGCAAGCGAACAATACCGACCGAGCGACCGCCGCTTTTCGGCTAATTTAGTGCCAAAATTTGCGGATAGAGGGTGCCGCGTAGTCAGTGCAAAGGATCCCTACGACCGTTAATATCGGTTTTCTAGACCGGAGCCGCTATTTCCTTGAAATAGCTCCTCAATTATCATCTCGAGGCTGAGTGGACCGCGTTCCAGACCCACTACTTCTCAGAAAATCTGTTAGCGTCGGGAATCGAAACCGGGTCACCTTGATCTGTAGCCAGGAACTCTCCTACTAGACCACAGAGGCGGTCAGACCTAATATTAATAAAGTAAGTAAAGTAAAGCTATCCCTGTACCAGGCCGTGAAGGCCCATAGGGTTGTGAGACGTTGAGGGTACCACATTTTCTAGACCAGGCATGTCAAACTCAACTTGTACAGAAGGCCACCTCAGCCCTATAAATAATATTCCAGGGCCGCACTCAAAATAGAACTATACCTTAGATTTTGATACAAGGAAATTTAATTCTATTTATTATTTAGGAATAATTTCAATATAATTACCTAAAGTCACATATCCTACAGTTCTAAAAAGCAAGAGAATGCCATTTTTGACAAGTATCAAACAGCTTTTCAAAATTTAAAAAGAGAGATTACACAAGAAGTTATGTTAGAAATAGCAAAACATTGAATTTCCTGCATCCTGCTAATTTATGCCTGCGTGAGACTTCTTGTCTCCTGGTCTGTTGGAAAATTGTCTTTACAAAAATATTTCTACTAAAATTTTAATATTGATTTGAATATCAATTAGCTCTAAAAGTTGAGGGGCCCCACTTTGTGGCTATGGGGGCCGCATGTTTGACACGGCTGATCTAGACAATCGGCTTAAAGATGGCGGTAAGGTTGTCAGCCTTACGCGCCGGCCGCGCTTTCCTCCCCAGGAAAATTACTTAATTAATTCCTGGTACTCATTTCTGTTAGAGGCTGAGTCAACCTCAGGGCCATAGTGCGGCTGGAAGGGTTAGGTAAGTTGAAAAAATCCAATGACTTCATCGGGGCTTGAACCCGCGACCTTCCGGCCCCTCAACCAACTACGTTACCGCGTGCCCCAATAGTATAATTAAATTATTATTATACTATAAAATTAATGGATTTAATTCATGAAATCACATTTTCCTTGTCCATCATTGATAGTTTACTGGTGCCATAATTCGCTCTGGTCAGATCTCAACTTGAGTATTCTTCCGTTGCTTGGAGCTCTGTTACAATTGCTGACTTCAGTAAACTTGAGCACGTACTAAGGAAGTTTGCAGCTCGTTGTCACAATACATTTTTTCAAGATATCCAGCACCAACATGATTGGAAATTTTTGGAAATTTTTAAATTAAATTTACTGACACTATTTATCAAGTATCACACTCTGATGCTTCTTTTTTAATAAATGTTTATAATTGCACTAAATGTTGCCCCTCTCTCTTCGAAATAATCGGTATTCCTATTTCTTCTTGGAACACAGGCCTATGTTACGTTTCAATGTCGAATTTCTCCTCCAGCCATTGTCCTTGAGCTAGATGTGCTTCCGCTGCTAATGCAGTTTTACATCGGGAGATATTTTTAGAAACTGGAGTTTAAATTTAAATAACCTTAACTCATTCAATTTGTCTTTGTTTTGTCGCTGTGACATTGTGTTCTTGTTTGTATTCGTACTGACTCTGTAACTAGACACCGGCAGTTGAGCTCAGCACGTAAATAAACAAATAAAGGAATTACTAAATAAACTCAATTATTATCATTACATCACGAAATCAATTTATCCGTACATATCTGATTTCCGGAGGACAGTGATTTTCGAGTTAATTTCATTACTCGGTAGCGTAGTTGATTGAGGCACTATGCTACAAACCGGAAGTTCGCGTGTTTGATTCCCGATGAGGTCATTGGTTTTTTGTTGCGTTTTTTTTTTATTTACCTGTTCTTACAGCCACAATGTGGCCCTGGGGTCGGCTCGGCCTCTAACAGAAATGAGTACCAGGAATGTTCCTGGGGGGTAAAGGGCGGCTGGCGCATAAGGCTGACAGCCTTACCGCCATCTGTGAGCCGATTGTCCAGAAGATGTGGGAGCCTCGACGTCTCACAACCCTATGGGCTTTCATGGCCTGTTACAGCGATAGCTTTATCTTTTTTGTCATTAAAATAATTCGAATTTTTTAAACAGAAATTATTGTCGGATTTCAGTATACAGTGAACCTTCTCCGTGCGGGCCACATATAGTTCCACTTAGATGCTGTCATCTTAAGCGCGTAACCAACAAACAGAAAACGCTGTTAACATTTCCCACCATTGTATATAATCACTATACACATAGTTATTGGCCTGGTGAAACATTGGAAACATTTCAGGAAGAGAATTTACATATATACTTTCTGTTTCAAGCAATTTGTCTCCATTTTTCTGCTTCAGTTCTCCTCCAGGTCGAATCATATTCTTTTTCATGCTAACTTTTCCAACTTCGCCACATCAAACATGTAATTGTATACTTAATAACACTTGTTTCCATCCAGTCCAAAACTTCTTCGTATGCTCAATGTGCAGCTCATATAACTTATTCTGCCTTTAGCCTCTCACACGACATTAATTAACGTAGGCCAACATAAAGTTCCTACTGCACGCACTGGGTGTACACTGTTGTAGAAAGGATCACGTGATACAATAGCATACAGAGGAGAAACTGTGACTATGCTTGTTCTGTAAAATTACAAAATTCTTTCCTTTACAGAGACTACTAAGGACTACTGATCGCAAACCAAGGCTGAAGCCAAATATCCAAAGGAAATTACATATTTTCCTCTCATGCCATTAACAATTAAGCCGCAGTTGGCTGTGACCACTATATCTCTGTCTGGTGAATCGGAAAGGAGGAGGATATTGGCCTTGAAGCAGGTGCATGCAAAGGACGAAAATGTGGAGGTTACATTTAGTCTTGTGGCAAACATATGAATGTATATACACAAAACCTTCCAAGAAAGTGGACAAGTTACAGGATAAACAGCTGGCCAATTTAAAGTGTGATGACCATGTGCATATTAGTACGATTTCATCGGTTCCGCAAAAATGTCGCCAGCTATGGCAGACAATGAATTTACAGGTGTGGCCAGCTTCATAAGTTTCATTATTAGGGCCTGAGATCCAATTAGAAATCTTAGATCATATTTACCCCAACCCTCTTCGAAATATGTTTGCTGTATCCCAAAGAATAATTATAGTGCATATTAAAGTCTCGTTTCTAGTGCAACACTCCTGGCGGCTATGGCCATGAAGGAGGACATGTACCAATGTTTAGGTATGAATCACGTGGTAGCAGGGTATTTACACCTGTGTATATATAACAGCCGTGGATGGCTACTTTTCAGTGTCATTCAATAATTTTCCTTCAGCAGCGGTAGAAAAGCTTATACAAAAGGAACTGTTAAAAGGGGAACAAGGAAAACTGTGCCACTTAAAAATCTTTCATAATGATGGCCGTAGATCTAAAAAGTTCCAATTTTATAAGCCAAGTCCTATTTTAAATGTCTATATAGATTTATATCGTAAATACGGCTTAAGACTCTAACTTATGTTTGCGAGTAAAATTTATAACAACATAAGTTATATTTTTAATTTAGTAATTTCACGATTGAAAGGAAGCAATCATAACGGTCATAATTTGTGTAGCTAACGGTGTTTTTATAAGATCACTTTATTGAGTTTTTATTTTAAAAGCTGGTTGGTATTTTAAACTGCTGGCTGTGGGTTACGTGATTTGTACTCGTTTAAATTCATGTAAAATACAATGCAATTTTCAGCACTCGTGTTTGTCGTATACCTCAACAGCCTCTTATTGGTAGGGCGTAAGGCTGCGTTCTCCGTAAACAACATACCTTCAGCCTACCGCGGGACTACTCACTGCACTGGGACAGTCCCTACGGATATCTACTTGTCCACGGTGAGTATACAATATTACGCGCTCGCTGGTAGTTAGTGTTGTGAATGTGCTTGAGGGACGGGAGGATGGCCAAATGAGCATGCGCACAGTGTCATTATACACTATTCCTGCCTCAAAGACACAGACCCGATTCAAGTGATTGAAGCCTCTTACGCATTGTGTGTGTGTGTGTGTGTGAAACTAATGAGTTTCTTCACAAGCGGCGCACATTTTACTGCTAAGCAACTATGATGCCCTCACAAAGGAACAGTTCACATAATTTAGGTCTGATTTCGTGCAACTACGGTGCAGGTTAGTAGACTGATGTTTTCATGATAGAACGAAGTGTGAAGTTCTGCACACACCGCTGATCTATCTCTGGCGACCACTCGTGACGCGCCAATAAAATTCGTACCGCTCGTACCTTCTGCTTGATACTTCTAATTTAACAGTGAAAGAAAATGTGTTGCAGGGTTACGTGTAGCTAGGAGCAGCTTGTAATTTGTAAGGAGAACCGTGTGATTCTTTCTTACTCCTTGGCTGTAAGGTCTTATACTTCGCCTTCTTTACGACAGTGTCGGTTCTATATTATTTACCTTCTGCCTCCAGCTCCTTCATATTCATCTCTTGAAAATAATTATTTCTGTAGTCGTGTCAGAAATTATCGATCGTAATGTTTGGTACCATACAAGGTAATTTTGATATGCGAGCGCGTAGCGCATTCCCTGCGCAGTTTAATTTCGTTGTATTATACCAGTAAAGTGACCAGTGACTTTGATTGATTAAGTGATATTATTAACTTCTATCAATTTCAGCACAATGAAACTGTTTTTGTAGGTATTTTACGGCGTTGCCGGTAGTTGGGCAATATAGCATCAGATGGTATGATGACAGATAAATGATGAATGGGAAAGGATTTAGAAATAAACAATCATGATCTAATCGAGGCACTAGCCTGACATGAACCCGGAGTGTTTGAGGAAAATCACGAAAACTTCAGTCAGTATAACAAGTGCCACAACCAATATTTGAAACCGAAGCACCTCTCAAGTTCAAAACGCTACATCAACCCTTTGGTGAAATAGTTTTTGATAGCGTGTATTTTTACACAGTACGTGGAACGTAAGAAGTCTGTATAGGGCAGGTTCCCTCATGACAGTGGCAGAAGAAATATCAAAATATAAGTTAGATTTAGTGGGAATACAGGAGGTCAGATGGGACAGAGGTGGCACCGAACCAGCAGGTGAATATACATTTTTCTCTTGAAGGGGAATGAGAATCATGAATTAGGTACAGGTTCCTTTGTACACAAGAGTATCATATGGGCAGTTAAGAAGGTGGAGTTTGTAAGTCATGGGATGTCCCACATAATTTGCACTACGCTTGTTTGGATTTTCACTATGTGTACCTTGCTTATTGTATGTACTTTGTTTTGTATTGTTCCCTTATATTATAGTCTTTCCTTGTCTGTATCAGTGTAAGATCTACTGCCACCAGGTGAATACCCAATTGCAGTTAAATAATAATAATAATAATAATACGTACTAAGAGGTCGCTTGTGTGATATCATTGTTCTGAATGTTCATGCCTCAACAAATGATAAAATTGATGATATGAAGGACAGGTTCTATGGAGAACTGGAACGTGTATTCGATAAATTTCCTCAATAACATATGAAACTTCTGTTGGGAATTTTCAACGTCAATTTAGGTTGGGAAGCCTTTTTCAAACCACGGATGGGAATGAAATTTTACATGAAATTAATAATGATAATGGAGTTAGAGCAGTAAACCTTGCTGCATCCAAAAATCTGATTGTCATAGGTACAACATTCCGACATCGTAACATTCATAAATTTACTTGGACATCTCTTGATCGAAAGATGCACAATGAAATTGACCATATTTGATAGATAGGAGACGACATTCAAATATACTTCATGTTCGATCATTCAAGGGAGCACATGGTGATTCTGACCACTATCTAGTGGTGGTGAAAGTTAGGAAGAAACTGTCAGGGAGTAAACACACATCGCATGGAGTTCATATGGAGAGGTTAAATCCAAAGAAATTAAACATTGTATAGGGTAAAGGGCAGTATCATGTTGAAATATCAGATAGTTTTGCAGCTTTGGAAAACTTAGACACTTTGGCAGATATTAACAGAGCTTGGGATACTTTTAGAGATAATATCAAAATTTCAACCAAAGAGAATGTAGGTTACCATGAATTAAAGAACCATAAGCCATTGTTTGACAAGGGATGCTCAAAATTATTAGACCAAAGGAAACTAGCCAATTTGCAATTCTTACAGGATCCAAGTGGAATAAATATGGTTAGTCCAAACAATATAGGGGACACGTGGTAGTGTATTTGGTTGAGGCACTATGCTACAAGCTGGAAGATCACGGGTTAAAGTCCCGATGAGGTCATTGGATTTTTCAATTGACCTAATCTTTCCAGCCGCACTATGGCCCTGGGGTCGACTCAGCCTCTAACAGAAATGAGTACCAGGAATTAATTAAATAATTTTCCTGGGGAGTAAAGCACAGCTGGCGCATAAGGCTGACAACCTTACCACCATCTTTGAGCCAATTGTCTAGATAATGTGGGACCCTCAACGTCTCACAACCCTATGGGCCTTCACGGCCTGTTACAGGGATAGCTTAAGTTTTTTTTTTTAAGTCCAAACAATATAAGACATGAAGCCAGCAGGTATTTCAGAAATAAAATGAAGGAAAATCTGAAAGACAAAATTAATGAGCTTGCAAAGACAACACTAAGAACAAGAACATTAGAGACCGCTATAGAATAAAAAATGAATTTAAGAGGGGTTACCAGCCTAGCAGTAACTTGGTGAAGGATGAGAATGGTGATCTGCTTGCAGATTCACACAACATTTTGAATACATGGAAGAACTACATTCAGTTATTGAATGTACTCGTACATGTGGTCAGTAATGTTATGCAGATAGAAATACATACAGCTTAGCCATTAGTACCTGATCCCAGTCCTTTTGAGGTTGAAACTGCTATTGCAAAATTGAAACACCAGAAATCACCAGGCAATAATCAAATTCCAGCAGAACCAATTTAAGCAGGACATGAAATATTGTGGTCTGAGGTACATATACTCTACACTGCAACATCTCATTATATCTATTCTCCCTTCCTGGTGCAGCTTCTTGGTATCTGCAATCTCTCCAGGGTAGGCCATTCAGTTACATCTGGTGATAACACTGGTATAATGTTTCACTGCAGAGCCTACACTGCAACATCTCACTGCATCTGTTCTCCATTCCTGGTGCAGCTTCTTGGTATCTGCAATCTCTCCAGGGTAGGCCATTCAGTTACATCTGGTGATAACACTGGTATAATGTTTCACTGCAGAGCCTACACTGCAACATCTCACTACATCTGTTCCCCATTCCTTGTGCAGCTTCTTGGTATCTGCAATCTCTCCAGGGTAGCCCATTCAGTTACATCTGGTGATAGCACTGGTATAACGTTCCACTGTAGACTCTACACTGCAACATCTCACTACATCTGTTCTCCATTCCTGGTGCAGCTTCTTGGTATCTGCAATCTCTCCTGAGTAGCCCCTTCAGGTGCATCTCTGACTGTGTTATCTTGGTTGCTGGAAGAAAGAAAGGAAAACTGCGCAGTAGGGATTTCCAAAACCGATTATTAATGAATTATGTGATTATAATTGATTAGTGTTTGTCTCACACGAGAGAAACTCATACACTTTATAAAAACAATGATCGAGTAGGTAAGTTTTCAGAGCGTTTTTGAACTTATATAGTACCGGTATTTCTTTAATATATCGTGGCAGATGATTTAGCAGTCAAAGTCCTACATTGTTAAAGTTATTCTTGCATAGACTTGTATTACATGGGACGATGTGCAAGTCATCTTTTTTCCTTGTGTTGTATGAGTGTAATCCTGAGTTGGTTGTGAAATCATTCAAATTGGATTTTATGTATATTAGAGTTTCGTATATGTACAAAGATGGTAGAGGTAATATATGTAATGATTTGAAAATTTATTTACAACTAGTCGTTTTTGGGGCCTGGGTCATAGCTCTTCTAGCTCTCTTCTGTAATTTAAAGATCAATTTTGCATTTACCGAGTTGCCCCAAAATATCAGTCCGTAACAAAGATTGGAAATGAGCATAATATGACGTGCGGACGGTCTCTAGTCCAGTTACTCTTCTAACTACCCTTAGGCCAAAACGTACTTTACATAAGTTGTTTGCTA
Organism: Cryptotermes secundus; assembly: GCF_002891405.2. Lineage (NCBI taxonomy): Eukaryota > Metazoa > Arthropoda > Insecta > Blattodea > Kalotermitidae > Cryptotermes > Cryptotermes secundus. Next base: position 105,747 of record NW_019729917.1, on the reverse strand, counting down.
GCTTTTGTGTATGAATAGTCCATCTTAGATGCTTATCTAGCCAGACTCCCAGAAATTTTGAGTGATCTGTGTAGTTGATAACAGTGTCATAAATCTTTATTGGAGGGCATTCAAGTTGTAGTTTTTGAGGATGATGGAAGGCTATTGCTATTGTTTTCTCTTTATTAACAGTCAATCGATTCCTCTCAAACCACTCTGTGATTTTGTTTATTGTTTCGTTTGTTTTCCTTTGAATTTCCTTAGCGCTATTTCCTGCTATAAAAATGCTAGTATCATCGGCAAAGAACATAGGTTTCCCATGTTCTATGCTGGTCTCCAGGTCATTTATGTATAACAGAAACAACACTGGTCCCAGAACAGAACCTTGTGGGACACCATAGCTGATGGGTCTCTTTCTGGATAGGTAATTAATGTTACGATTATTTTTTTTGCATCTGTATGTAATTTCTACCACTTGTTCTCTGTTTTCTAAGTATGTTTGGAACCACCTTAGTGTAACCCCCATATTACCATTCTTTCCATCTTACTTAGCAATATATCATGATCTACTAGGTCGAACACTTTTGATAAATCCAAAAATATCCCTATACTCATTTCTTTTTCATCTAGTGCTTTGTAAACACTTTTTGTAAATTCTGTGATTGCTGTATGTGTTGATTTTCCTTTGCAGAATCCATGCTGTTTATTGCTGATTATGTTGTACTTATTTATGAATGATAAAAGTCTACTGTGCATAATTTTTTTGATTATTTTAGAAAAAACCGAAATTAATGACACTGGCCTGTAGTTCCCAACATCTGCAGTACAACATTTCTTATAGAAGGGGTTATAGAACTTTTGCTATTTTTAGTTGATCAGGGAAATAACCACATGAAAATGACAGATTTATAATGTATGTTAGAGCACTTACTAGTTGAGGATGACATTTTTTTAATAATGAACTCTGGAATATTGTCAATACCCATTGATTTTTTGTTACCCAGTGTTTTAATTATGTCTACCACCTCCCTTTCAGTGGTTGGGGTTAGGAACATGCTATTGCTGTTGTATTTTATTGTGTTGATCCTGTCTTCATTGTTTTGTGCTGTCCGATTGTAACTCCGGATGTGCTGGGCAGTGTTAGTATAGTATTCATTAAAAACATTGGCTATAACTTTTGGATCCTGTATAGTTGTTCCATTCACTCCTAATTCAATGTTCTTTGGAACTTTTTGCTGACTGCCTAATTCTTCTTTGATTAAATCCCACATGGCTTTTGATTTGTTCCCAGATGTTCGTGTTCGCATGCTGTTGCTTAATTTTTTAGCCTCACCGATAATTTTGTTGTATATTTTTTTGTACTGGTTATAGCATTTTTTAAGTTCTTCAGATGTGTTTCCTTCTTTAATTAAGCTATGAAGAGTCCTAAGTCTGTTTCCTGATACCCTTATGCCTAAGGTAATCCATTTATATTTGCTGCTTAATTTTTACCCATTTTTAGGCATAGCTGTATTGTGATAGTACTGAAGGATCCATAAAAATTCACTGTATGCATCATTTGCCTCATTTTGTTTGAGAACAGACTCCCAGGTCTCTTTTCCTAGTAAATAGTTTAGATATTGTACGTTTTCCTCACTGTAAGATGTAGCTAATCTGAACTCTTTAGTTATTCTACCTTGTCCTTTTTTTGTTCTTAGAATGCATTTGTACTTGTAGTATTTGGGCATCATGGTCAGAGAGCCCTGTTTCCACCGCTTTAAAGTTGTATTCCCATAAGACCTTGTTTAGTATTATTTGATCTATGGCTGTTTGGCTTTTAGGTCCTATTCTTGTTGGGACATCAACTATTGCTTGCAAGCCATATGAGTCTAGCATTGTCTGTAGTTGTGGATTAACACTTCTTTTTAGAAAATCTACATTGAGATCTCCTGCTATAATAATGTTCTTTCCTTTATTGGTCAGATTGCTAAGTATTGTGTCCAAGTTTTTTATAAATATGTTGATATTGCTACTAGGGGTTCTATATATACAGATTATGATAGTATTAAATTGTATAAGTTCAATTATGCTAGCCTCAAAGTGTTCTTCTTGATTTAAGCTTTCAAACAGGTTACAGGGTTTTGCATCTAGATTTGTTTTAACATAAATGCATGAGCCTCCATGCAATATACTTTTCCTACAGAATTTTGATATCAAGGAATAGTTTTCAGAGTTATAATAATCCATTTCTCTTTCATCCAACCAATGTTCAGTGATACAGAGTATATCCAATTCTAACGTTTTGTCTGACAATAGCACATCTATATTCAGCTTCTTGTTGTTTAGACTTTGAACATTTTGATGTAATAATTGGATGGTTGAACCTATTTTATTACTATTCTTGAGAGTGTCAGTACTATTCTTATCTATAAAAAATCTTTACTTAGCTTTTCTGGGAGCTTCCTTTTCCTAGTTGACATCCGAGTTTCCTGATGTTGCTTTCCTTCCAGTGTTGCCACACTGATGGGGGATGGGTCGACTAATGTTTCATCAGTTTCATTCCCTTGGCTATCTGCAGTCTCCTCATGGACAGTTTCTCCTTGGGTTTTAGTGACATGGCCTCTTCATGCACGGTTCCCTCCTTGTATTCTAGTGGTACAGCATTATTTGCTCTTGCTCCAATCCTTCGTTGTACCAATTCTGCTAACTGTTGACATGTCTTTTCTTTTCCTTTGTAGTTCATGTGCTGGCCGTGGTTTGTGAAATGATGTCTGTTTAGATTTACCTTGCTGATTGTTACGTGTTCATGTAATTTGAGCCTTTTTGTTAGAAGTCTGTTGAATCGTATGGTTTCATTGTTGACACATGACCAATCGGCCAGGTCATGTCTGTGTAGAGCTTCCATTACAATAATGTTGGTATGACTGATCTTTTTAGCAAAGCTAGTTATGCTACTTATTCCTTCCTGAGCACTATTCTTGCTAATGTCATTGCCAGCGCACATTATTATAACATCGTCCTTTGACATGTTTTTCACAATATTGGTATTTAGGATGTCTCTGGATTTAGCTCCGGGTTTCACAATTCCAGTGACACCAAACTCTTTATTTAACTTCATATTTATTAGGTCTGAACATCCTCTCACATGACTATCCCCGAGTATCAGGACTCTGTGTTTCCATACAATTTTTTTTTTTCCCAGTATCCTTCTCTATAGGTTAAGTGCATATATAGACAGGGCTTGAGGTGGGGAGGAATGCAGCGGGATGGCATCCTGGTTCTTTTCTAAATGTCTTAAAAGCATCCCGTTACTTCTTTGGCAGTAAATGCAACGTACAATACCCAGGGCTTGAGGTGTGGCGGGATGGCATCCCGGTTCTATTTTCATTCCACCTCAAGCACTGTATATAGATTAAATTATTGGGGATCATCAGTGTGGATTTTAACATTACAGATGAACTATTGATCAGATCTCTTGTATTCATCAAATACTGGAAAAAAAAGGGGGGGGCGAGTACAATGAGAGTGTACATCTGCTATTCATATACTCCAAGAACACTTATGATTCAGTTAGGATGGAAGTACTGCACAATATTCTCATACAGTTTGGGGTACCCATGAAACTAGTTAGAATGGTTAAATTTTTTTTTAAACAAAATGTATAGTGAAGTCCATATAGGTAAACCCTTTTCTGATAATCTTATCCAGAATGGTCTAAAATATGAAGATGCTTTATCACCACTACTTTTCAACTATGCTGTACAATATGCCATTAGGAAAGTCCAGGAAAACAAGTGTGACTGACATTAAATGGGACGCATCTGTTGCTGGTCTGTGCTGATAGTGTGAACATACTGGGTGATAACATAGAGTTCATAAAGAAAACACAGAAACTTTAATTGATGTTAGTAAGGAGGTTGGTCTAGAAGTAAACACTGAGAAAACTAGGTATGTTACTGTCTCCTCACCAGAATGCAGGGCAAAATCTTGTCATGAAGATAGCTACCAGATGTTTTGAAAATGTGGCACAGTTCAAATATTTGGGAATGACAGTAACAAATCAAAACTTGAGTCACGAAAAAATTAAGAGGAGACTGAATTCAGGTAATGCTTGCTACCATTCAGTCCAGATCCTTTTGTCTTCTTGTCTGCTGTCTAAAATGGTAAGAATTAGACTATACATAACTATAATTTTGCCTGTGATTCTGAATGGGTGTGGAACCTGGTCTCTGACATTAAGTGTGGAACACAGACTGATGGTGTTTGAGAACAGGGTGTTGAGGGAATATTTGGACTGAAGACGGATGAAGTGACAGGAGGTTGGAGAAAACTGCATAATGAGGAGCTTCATAACTTGTACTCTTCTCCAAGTATAAGTAGAATGATCAAGTCAAGGAGGATGAGGAGGGCAGGGCACGTGGCACGTAGCACGAATGGGGTAGAATAGAAATGCATATAGGATATTGGTGGGAAAGCCAGAAGGAAAGAACCACTAGGACGACCAAGACGTAGTTGGGTGGATAATATTAAAATTGATCTTACAGAGATAGGATGGGGTGTTATGGACTGGATTGATCTGGCTCAGGATAGGGACCATTGGAAGGCTCTTTTTAACACAGTGATGAATCTTTGAGTTTCGTAAAATATTGGGAAATTATTGAGTAGATGTAGAACTGAGTGCTTCTCAAGAAGGGCTCAGCTCCATGAAGTTAGTTTTAGTCTTATTACAAATAAACAAATGTTTTATTCCTAAACCAAGTTGGAACTCCTCTGAAGTAGATCCATTACCTGAACATATTTGCAGCAAATAGTATTTTCTTGACTTTTCTTATGAAGTTGCACCATATTTTCTGTGTAGCATAGTATTCACATTCATTTTAATGCCCATGAACCACACTTACTTGAAGTTGTTCATTATATTTCTGAGGCTCTTTAACATGATACCTTGAGAGCAGTCCTGTGATGTCAGTCAGATAAGCATTCAGTTAGTTTCAGGGTTAGTTTTCAAAAAAGTCCTTAAATTTATTTGGGACAGCCTTGTTTGCAAGGAATCAAATTTGTGCCTTGATACTTGCATTGGTTATTATGGAAAGTAAAAGTACCATTGATGACATCTTTGGTACATGAGCTATTAAATGCCTGCCACACATGCTGTCAACCATGCCTTTTGTCATGTTTTAGACCAAAATTATATTCAGTTTGTAAAATCTGAGGTTTTCACAGCAGTGACTATGAAGAATGCATCTTCTGGGATGTGGCACCATGTAGATCTTGTGTGAACTGACGTTTCAGAGGAACGTATCACCCCCATCTTCAGGGTAGAAAAATTCACAGACAAGGAACCAGTATGAGAAGGTGGCCGCAGACACTTGCTCACACTGGTTCCTAGCTCACGGATTTTTCTACCCTGAAGGTGGGGGTGATACCTTCCTCCAACATGTTGGCTCACACAAGATCTACGCAGCACCACATCCCAGAAGATGGCATTCTTTATATTCAGTTTCTTTGTGTCTTCTTTAACCTAGAGGGGGCACGCGGTAGCGTAGTTGGTTGAGGCAGTATGCTACAAGCCTTCCCCCCTGAACAGAAGTTCAGTTCATTGAGTGGAAATCACTACATACTTTGTGCTCCTCAGCAAACAACTGAGAAATTATTATGAATACTTAAAAATTTATATGGTGCCCGGGTTTGATCCTGGGTCTGGTGAAGTGGGATTTGTGGTGGACAAAGTGGTGCTGGGTCAGCTTTTCTCCGAGTACTTCGGTTTCCCCTGCCAGTCTTCATTCCACCAAATTCTCCATCATCATAATCACCCAGGGCAGGTACAATAGGCCAATCAGTGGCTGCCATGCTGGATGGACCCAGTTGGACTCCACCCCCCACTAAGCAAATTAAATTAAATTAATTAGAAATCCATGTGGCCAGGCAAGAAATGTACCTGTAGGCATACAGTTAGTATTACAAGGCAGAAGGCATCAGAACTTTATACCTGCTTCTAAGGGTGATTAATTTCAACAATTAATTCCTAAGATATAAAGTAGCAATGTCATCATCATCCTAATTTAATGAAATTATTGCCAAGGACATCTTTATAGCACTAAGGCTTTTATTCAGGGTATAATTCACTATTTTTATAAATAGGTGCCGTAATAGATTTGTCCCACTGATGAGACAATCCTTCCTTATTCCAAAGAGGCTGAATAAGTTTATGGACTTCAGAATACAATGTTTCACTGCTTTTTGGATCAATTTTGACAGAATTTTGTCTATACCTGGCAATTTATAACTTCAAAATTTCAGTATCATTCTTGACCTCAAAAGAACCACACTCAGATACTAATGGCTCAGCTGTATGTATTTCAGTCTGCCTAATAATTATAACCCCATGTACTGTACATTCAATAGCTCACAGACATAATTCTTCCACTTGTTCAGAATACTGTGGGAACCTACAGGCAAATCACCATTATCATGTTATATCCACTTATTCCTAGGTTTGTAATCCTTCTTAAATTTATCTATACCTCTATACAAGACTTTAATATTCTTGTTCTGTATGTTTCAAGCTCTCTTTCAGATGTTCACTTAATAGGTGCATACGTTTTTATGAAATCCTGTACTGAGGAGTTTTATTACAATCTGTCAACATTCTAGTTTTGGCAAAAATCATATAAAAATAACTGACCCTTTACATGCATATGTGTACCTCAAGCATAACTCATTAAATAATTAATAGAGTGAAAATGTATTGAACAGAAATGCAACAAATTTCAGTAAATTTCATTACTAAATTCTGCAGAAGATTTGTGAGGAAAAGTTTATTTTGTTCTGTATTAGTCCACAGTAATTCCTATTTGAAATGAATGTCATATCAAACTTTTCAGATTTCTTAGGAATGACATATACAAAACATTAGTGTATAACATAAAATACAGATTTTAAATACAAGGTCCAGCAATGAAGTTACTGGACTGGTGTGAAAAAGAAACAAAAATACAAGGAAATCAAAAATTGTTTTTGATTTGTTTTTCTTTTGAGTACAAGCAACACAGCACGCATATAAACTTACCAGTAATAACAAGAACACATCACCAAGAGGGATAGACGACAATATCCACTACCAAGGAAGATAAAACATGATCCATATTGGTTCATGAACAAATTTCTTAACTTAAAAATAAGTTTTTATACACATTCATAACATTTTAACGTAAAGGAAGGCTGCTGTGGTGAAACAAATTGAATTTTATATACAGTGCAGAGGAAAATTACATTTTTTTTAAATATCCTCTATGGAAGTGATTGCAACTACGTCATTTCTAAGTAATATACTTCAAGAATGTTCTTATTATAAAAGTTTACATCAAACATCTATTTCAACAATGAAAATTAAGAACTACATATACTGAGCATCATAAATGTTTTAAGTGTATATAGTATTATAAAAACATTTACGTATTGGTGGGTTCCTGATCATAGTGGTATACCTCCGATGATGATTCATTAAGAATAAAAAAATGTTAGGTAACTAAATGCTGAAGTGGTGAAGGCATTATATGTCACATTGGACTGAAATAAACTTAATTGCAAAAAAAAAAAAAAAGTTTTATTTCTATTCAAATTAATCTCCACCTACTTGAATACATTTGTTGAAACGTTTAAAGAGTTCCTGATAACAGTCAGCTAAAGCTTTCAAAAGAACAGTGTTCAGTTCAGCCATCATGTTTTTCTTAATATCTTCAACATTGTGAAACCTTTCTTTGAGGGCAGATTTCACATTAGAAAAGAGAAGCATGCAATGAAGAAAATTGGGATTGTCTAGACAAATCTGGATGAAGTCTTGTATGATCTGAGTAACCATTGCATCAGCCCATCCATGAGTCTGTGTTGGATGAACTTAGCACAAACCTTCCTCTCCATAAATCTTGGTGGAGGATTTACCAGATTGTCTCCTTATTGATATTTAATTCATCTGATATTATTCTGAGAGCCCATCAGTGATCTCATATCACCATTTTGTGGACATTTTCAATTATGTGTGTATTTTTTAGAGGCTGAAAGACACCAGCTTCTTGGATCATCCAGAAGATCCTCACACCTGTCTTTAAATCATTTAAACCATTCAAATACACTGCTATGACTTCAGGATTCATCACCACAGACAGTTTGCAACATTTCATAAGCTTCTGTTGGCGTTTTACTCAGTTTGAAACAAAATCTGGTACCCACTCATTGCTTCATGGTTAAAGAAGTGACAGCAGTTAAAAGCACAGCTAACCCACTGAGCTGCTACTCATGAACTGTCAGTGATTTGACTTTTTGATTCTTGCCGATTGTTGGTAAGAGGCAGAACTAAATTAATTTACAGCAGTCCATTTCGGCACCACCTAATGTAAATGCTGTGGCCCCAGTTCAGAAACTTATCTGCCACACCTCATACATCTAAATAAAGACCTTAAAGTGTGAGATCTTGAAATGGGTTTTTTGATGCATAATTTATGAGTCCGTGCTAGTAATCGTATTGTAGATTAGCTGTAGCTGTCACCACATTTTTATCTGCAAAAATTGAACATCAGAACCATGAAGAATGTATTTATAGAATGTGTGCCCCACAGATGGAGTACACCTGTCAACTCATGTTTATACTAATTCACACACAAAACTTAAAAGAATGTGTTCCAGATTTGTGTGTATAGCCTTCGTCACGTACTTTATTATCATTTATAATATTTTTAAGTTAATTCATTATTATAGCTGCCCATAAGATCTTCCAAGTTATGTGTTTTTGGTATGACAATACTATATTTAAATCAGAGGCAGTTCATTAGCCAATAAACACAACACATATTACATAATAATTTAAATAAATGTATTTATATTGTCACTTTAAAGAACTTTCATCATTTATTAATTCTAATTTGAGATACTGACTGATATATCAGAATGTACATCAGACAAGGCCAGCCTTTGTGGATACCTCTGTCAAAGTCCATGTATTTACTTTCCAGTCTCAGCTGATCCAGAAGTATGGTTACCCAGTAGAGAAGCATACTGTGCAAACAGAGGATGGTTATCAACTAACACACTTCCGTATTCCCCATGGACGATCTGGTCCTACTGCAAGAGTGAGACGTCCTGTCATCCTCCAACATGGAATACTTAGTGCCTCTGATCTCTGGATCCTTATGGGACAAGAGCAATCCCTAGGTAACATGAGAATCTTACTTACTTCTCATTGGCTGTTTTGATGGGGTAGTAGCAGAATCCATAATTCACCACTACTAATATGTAGTTGGTTGAGGCGCTATGCTACAAGCCGGAAGGTTGTAGATTCAAGTCCCGATGAGGTCATTGGATTTTTTCGATTGATATAATCTTTCCGGCCGCACTATGGCAGCTGGACTCAGCCTCTTAACAGAAATTAATACCAGGAGTATTCTTGGAATATTCTTAGGGGTAAAGGGCGGCCAGCACATAGGGCTGACAACCTTGCTGCCATCTGTGAGCCGACTGTCTAGAAAATGTGGGAACCTCAACATCTCACAACTCTGTGGACCTCCACAGCCTGTTACAGGGATACCTTTACTTTTACTTTACTTCTTTACTAATACCAAACCCCACCAATATGTATGATCCTGTTCTAGACCTATCTCTCTTCCTAGCACCCCCATGCAACTCAGTGTTATTGGCAGGCAACAACATAGCCACCATAGTAAATACAAAAAAAGGATACACAATGCCCATCCGGTCCTCTGCAGCACATTCTTATAAACATCTTATTCTATTACAGCTGTCTCCTCACGATTCTTAGTATATATCTTAACTTAAATCTGATAGTATTTTATTATTATTTTATACATTTGCTTCTTTTTCTTTTCTTACATATCTCTTTTTAAATAAATATAGGAATGTTGTTTATGAAGTAACAGACACCTTGCACAAATCTTTTTTCTTCTGGTCTTAAGAGTTCTGTAACTGACTTTGGGTATTGTTTTTGTTATTCTCAGACAGAATGTCCATCACTGTTGCCTGTTGGTCCTCCTCCTGTTTACAATCCCAGAAGACATGCTCCTCCTTTTGCAGCCCATCATCACATTCACATTCGGCCATGGACACAATATTTAGGCTTGCTTTAAGACTGGTGTGGCCTGCTGTCATACGGTTTATTGATATGAAGGCACAACAGTACATTTTTATCTTGCAGAACCATGATGATGAGCCATTCCTGTAGTACTTTTTAAAGTAGCTTCTTCCTCTGTCCCGTTCTTCTTTGCCTTTCTTTTCCCACTAGGTTTTAAGATCTGTCACTGGCAATTATAATTGGCTATCTGTGCCTTCCTTGATTGCTTGCTTTGCTTCCAGGTCGGCTCTCTCATTAACTTCAACTCCACAGTGCCCCGGGATCCAGTAAAATTGGATTTTTTTTTCCTCATGATTCCAGTCTCTCTATTTTATCTTCAGGCATCTGAGTAATGTGCGATATGTTGCTCATTGTAGAGGAGTTACAGATATCTTTTAACACACATGCCAAGTCCAAGAAAATCATGAAATTTTGCTCCAAGTCTATTTTTTCAATTCACCAATTGCAAGTGCTTCCACTGTGAATGTGGATGCTATCTTAGCTATCCTGAATTTCCTACTACGATCATCTTTTATATCTGTCGACATGAATCCTACAAATGGTTTTTCATCCATTTTTGAGCCATTGCATTATTCATCATATTAAAGTATTTGCCACCTTATTCTCTCATAAATCATACTGATAGTGTGGTCTGCTTCTCAAATAACATGTGTAATGTAATGAATATTGAAAGTGTGTTAAGTATTCATGTCCCAATGTGCAGCATTCTAGTAGAATAAATAGTGCAGGATATCCCAACTCTTCCTGCCCATAACACAGCCCTGTAAGAGTAGAACACATTGTCTTACAACCTAGAAATAATTCATCAGTAAATATTACAAATGTGGTGCAGGTGCTACATTATGGGGTTACATTTAATACATGTAATGCAGGCATTGGCTAAACTTAATTTCTTTGTTGGATTAAGCAACATGTAATAAAGTCATTACATCATGAATTAAAACAGACATACTGTGCTGAAGCCCTGGGAAAGCTGAAGGATTTCATGCCTCTCTGCCTATTGGATGACAAGCAGCCAGGGTTAGAGCATACTTTCTTTCTTTCCATTTATACTACAAGAAACAATACAAAAATGATAACACAATCAGAATGCACTCAGAGTTTCTTCAGAGTCTACAGACCTTCTTTGGGTAGAACCAAAATATGCTTAATATGTCAATGTCGTAAAGAGAATTTTTTTATTATATATATCTGTGTGTGCGCGCGTGTGCAGCTTTTCCCCCCCATTTTTTTCACTAATTTCATTCAATGTAATAGGCATACCATTCCTATACAGAAATAACATGGAGATGTAATTTCGTGTGTAAATGTCGACTCCTGTTTCACAACAACATCAAATAAAAATAAAAATCCATACCTACAAATTAATGGAAAAAACACACCACTGTAACTGCAACAAAATGCGCACATGTCAACAGCATCTGCCATCAATGAAACATTAAATCAGGCTTCACTGGGGCTCTGTGATTGGTTCAGACAGATGTGATTTGATACAATACCTTCGGTGCTCTGTGATTGTTTCCACACTCTCCAGTTACCAGCAGGCAAATAGAAATGACAGTAGCTGCGCGTGTTTCCGAAAATGCTATAATGTATACTCTCATATTTAAGTTAAGATATGTGTTAAGAATTGTGGGGAGAATGCTGTAAAGAGCAAGGTATATATATGAATGTGCTACAGAGGGCCGGATGGGCATTGCCTTTTATATATTTACAGTTATTTTTCACAATAACAAAAATAATCTGCTATAACAGTTGGATCCCCCTGCTTCCTAGTAACCTCTCTGCCTAACATCCATCTACATATCATCTTCCCATCTCTTCCTCAGTCTTACATGTGGATGTTTTCCAATTCCATCTACCTCCCATCCAAACAACCTATCTCTCTATGATCCAACTTAAGATTATCCTCCCATCCCTTCTTCCCTTCCCAAGTAGACGTTTCCCAAGAGTTTTATCCCAAAAGTTCCGTAAACATTGCCTTTTGCATCCTAATGATGACATTCTCAGTCTGTCTGAACTTTTTGAAAATGTTATGCTAAATTGTAGTATTTTATATTTTAAACTTTACAGAGTTGTAGATAGTAAATAAGAAGGTACATGATTCTGAATTGAATACAAGAAGCATTCTGCAAATTGAGTATTTTACCAGTTTATCATTAATATAATTTTGATGGGGTGGTGTTGTTCCCATGTATTTTTACTTTCCAGCATTTTCACTTAATTTATTAATTACCCCATATAATATTATTTTCTCCTGCATTATGGTGATAAGATATGAACTTATATAATCCCTCTGGATTAATTTTAGATTAACCTCCAAACCAGTATCTAACAGAGTTTTGTTTTCTGTTTATAAACATTCATCATCATCCTCATCATCATGGAGCAGAAGTTGATGAGCTGCTTTCAGTTCCGTTCTCTTTTTGTGTTCTTGAATTTTCTTACCATCATATTCCAAAGCACAGCTGTAAATCAGTGATGATAAACATTCTCCTTGTTTCACTTCATTCTGAATAAATATATTAGATGTGTATACATATAACTAATTCCATAGAGCTGATTCCTTCTTCAGAAGCCACCAGTCACTCAGCTACTCAAGAATTTTCCAATATTTTACCACCCAATCCTATCTCTCTAAGTTCCATCTTAATATTATCCTTCCACCTACATCTAAGTCTTCTTATAGCACTCTCTTTCCTACTGGCTTTCCCAGCAATATCTTAGATGAATTTCTCTTCTTCCCCTTTGTGCTACATACCCTGCACATCTCATCCTCCTTGACTTGATCATTCTAATTATGCTTGACGAATGGGACATGTGTGGTAGAAGTTACGAAGCTCCTCATTATGTAGTTTTCTCCAAGCACCTGTCACTTCATCTATCTTTGGTCCAAATATTCTCCTCGGCGCCCTGTTCCCAAATGTCCCCAGTCTATGTTCCTCCTTTAATGTCAGAGACCAAGTTTCACACCCATACAGAATCACAGGCAAATTTATAGTTTTACATATATTAATTTGTATGTTTTTAGACAGCAGACCAACAACTCATGTCCCTTCTCACAATCATTGCATAGCAATGGTACTACACATACTACTACTACTACTACTACTACACACACACACACACACACACACATATATATGTATGTATATATAAAATTTTTCTCTAATATGTAATGAAGACTACACTGGTGTATAAGTATGCCACAGAGTATGAATGAGCTAAGCACCAAGATAGTAGGCAAGCTCTATATTTCAAGAACTATTTATTTAGCCCTATGCTGAGTTCCTTGTTGTTTTGAATTGCATTACAGCAGAATCTTAACACAGAGGTTTCGAAAGAGTAGTCCAAAATTTGGAAATTCATAACACCCTCCAGTCAGACAGCCTAGTGTGTTGATAGGTGGTAATGAATCATTAATTTTTGAGGTAATTGTTGCTGGAGTATATAAACATTCCAGAACAAGAATCCAAAGAAATCCACACAGAAAAGACTTTACTTAACTTGCTGCCTTCTAATGTTATTTCCATTCATATGTTGATATTGTGACATGCTACCTAAAAGACGGAAAATCGGAATCAGAGTGGGGATCCATTGATAGACAAAGGCTCGGTAGTCACGTTTCTGCTACAATAAGAGCAGTTAATGCATCGTTGTCTAGGTGACAATTGTAAACACGTTCATGCAACTATGCGTACATAGGCAGACCATTATCACGGAAATGAAAACCAGAACTGTTCAAGGAGGTGTCTTGCTACCCCAGCCACCTAGCTTGTATAAATTGAGGCCAGTTCAGAAACCAGAAGCCAGAAGCAAGAAGTGAGGAGTCAGACACAGAAGGCAGAAGTGAAGTCAGAAGCAAACTAGCCTGCTTTCGAGAGGCAGACATTGTTCAGTCAAGCAGACGTTGAAGATTTTCTTTCTTGTCTTATAGTTAAAGTGATTTGAGTGTGTTATAATTATCTGTAGTTCTGCCTTGTGAAACTGTCCAATAACTCAATTCATCTAATCTGAAACCCATTAATTTCTTGATGTGTTACCTGGATATGTGACAGTATGTTGAAATCTGACGTATTAGGAATTAATACACAACACTGAACTTGTTTGAGGAGATATCATATTACTAAGTGCAATTTAAATTTAATTTATACTCTTTTATCAAGATAGAATCTCCACAAATTTGAAAATAATTATCACTTGAAGCCACTACTTCCATTAAATAACATCATCACTCTTGGTGTTCTGTGGATTATGCATGGTTCTTCAGGAAGCAGCTAACTTTCTGATTACCAACAATATTCTCAGGATTCATTCTGGCAGATGCTGGCTATGATGTCTGGTTGACAAATATCCGAGGTAACAGACACTCACGGAAACATGTGACCTTACTGCCTCGCAATGCCAAATTTTGGAATTTCAGGTAGGTTTAATTAATTTCTTTATCAGTGGAATATTTACAGTTACAAGCTGTAGTATTACATGGATATTTGTATTTTCAATTAGAAAATACCTGAGAAGTGACAAACAGCATTTGGCTTCAGTGGATTATGATATAACAGTACACTCATTCTGTTCCCACTAAGTTCAAAATACGTCAGCTGTGATATAATGTACTTTAGGCTCATGGAGTCTCAGTAAATTGCACTTTGAGGCACTGTACAATAAACATTAATTTTAAAAACATACATTATGAAAACAGATGTTTTAAGAAAGAAAATCTGTAAGTACATGTTATAGCTGGAATAGCTATGGACATTAACCGCTTGAAATACATGAAATCCACCCAAAATAGAACTGTCTGAGGAGATGGAAGTCAAATGGCCACCAGTGTATACCATTGGGTTAAAGTTTGAAGCTTATTGTCTCAGTTACTTGAGCCGTAATTTAGAAACACACCATAGGTACAATTGTTATGCATCTTTTATATCCCCACTGCTTCCTGCACCGTGAGATTTTCATAGAATATTTCGCAAATTTTAAACCTTTCAAGTGAAAATTTTTAGTACTCCTGATATCAAGTAAGGACCATGGAGGTTAGGACTGCTAGCAGATTTGGCAACCCTATAGCCTAATTAGATTACAAATACAGTGTACCCAGATTACAACGTATGCTGGAAATGCATTCTGTTGTGAGGAGAATGTTCAGGCACAACACTGAGTTCTTTGAATTTCTCTTCAGTTTCACCCTACCTGTTACCACAAAGTAAGTTCATGTGAAGAATGCCGTCTTCTGGAATGAGGCGCTGTGTAGATCCCAGAAGATGGCATTCTTCGTAGTCACCGATGTTAAAACCTCAAATCTTACATAAGCTCATGTGTTATGCAAACTCAGTCATATATTCTGAGCCCCATGTCACTTCAATTCTACTACTGTACTCGGCCTGTGCAGTGCTCAGTCAAAATACCAGTCACCAGTTTCATAATGGAACCAGTGTTCTTGCAGAATAGCTACATGAAAAATTGTTCTGCAGCAATAGTAAGGAGAAGATTTTGGTTTAAATTTCAGGATGTCATAGTTCCACATCTAGAAGAACTACTGTAGTAGTACAGACAGGACCATTACTGGACAAAAGAAAGGCCTTGAACACCAAGTGCTCACGGAAAAGTAACTTGATCAAATCTATGCTAGGCATTGACATTTTCCACAAAAATCCCACAGATGCTTCCACTGGAGACCGTGGTTTCAAGTATATTTTATCCCTCTGTACCCTGGATATAGATGGAGGAGAAAGGTACTGTAATAAATGAACTGTTAATTATGTTACAGCTGGCATGAAATGGGATACTATGATATTCCAGCTACAGTTGACCATATCATGGCTACCACTGGAGAGAAAGTATACTATATTGGTCACTCAATGGGCACCACCATGCTGTTTGTGATGACTTCTAACCGACCTGAATACAATCAGAAGATAAGGCTAGCAATTTCTCTTGCACCTGTAGCTTTCCTCTGGAAACCAAGCCATCCACTTTTAAAAGCCATCATTCCAGCCAGCAAGCAGATAACAGTATGATCCTAAGCCTCTGCATATTTATGTTTGTGTTACTGCATGCATATTAGTGTAAGGATCTGTGTTTACATACACGTATTTTAGGGAAAAAATAATTTAAAGTCATTCCTAATTCAGTTCTAAACCACAGAACTTCACACAGCATCATCAGATACTGAATCAGTCACTATACAAGATTTGTAACAAAGTAGGGATGGAAAAGATTTCTTATTAATAAAATGTCCTCTTCTGTTCTAAGTGAACATTTCTGTGTCAAAACCTTGGAATGACCCTTGGTCTCAGAGATTAACTTGAAGGAGACTTTCATTTCACCAGGTGATATCCTTGATGACCTAGGGGTAAGACAAACTCAGATTCAATCCCAAGCCAAGACAAAAAAAAAATTTCACTCAGACTAAAGTAATTAAGTCTTGGATGTGAAATTACATGAACAAGTATGCAGTACCTATGATAGCTTTGAACAGGCAATCAAAATTGCAGCCTTCAGATGTAACTGAATACTTATGTTATTTTTTATAGAATGCATTGGATAAAGCAGGAATATGGGAGTTATTTCCATACAATAGGAAATTTGCAGATCTGGCAGGAACACTCTGTCATGATGGAACTCCAACACAACACCTTTGTGTTCTTGCCTATTTCTTGGCCTATGGAGATGACAGTGAGAGGCTGAATAAGGTACGTGTATATGTTCACTTATATTTTAGATTTGATTGATAGACAACCAGGCCAAGAACTGGTATTTAAACTGTGTACAAGGTAAGATCAGTTGTGAATTTAGATGAGGAAGCCAAGAACCCTTTCATGGATAAGAGCACAAAGCTACTAAAGCTACTAAATACAGTATGCACTAAAATATGCAGTACTGAAACTCTTGCATCTCAAACGTGCATGTGTGTTTGTCGACGGGGCATAGCTCCAGCCACACATGTTCCCAATAGTGAGAAGGAAGTTGTGTTGTGCAGTTGTTGGAAACTGGTCTCTCGATGGAGGAAAAAGTATTCATAGTTGAGTATTATTTCCACCCATATGGAAGTGGCCGTGAAGGGGGACTGAGTTTCAAAAACGTGACAGAACAATTACAAGAGAGATATACTAAGATGACACCAAGTAAAACCGTTATGCTGTCTATTGTTACGAAATTTTGCCATTCTAGTAGTGTACTGTGTCAACGGATGGGGATGTCTGGTTGACCAGTAACTGTTTCGACAAAAGAGAATCATGCATGTGTTCTTCAGCAGCTGCTGCATTTGCCCTGACGAATTGCCTGAAACTGAACGTCAGTGATACGCCGTTCGCTGATTGTTTAAGGACATAGGTGGATTTCCATACTGGATGCAGGTTGGACCACGCTTAACAGTCAGATATGCGAACCAGGATGGTGTATTATGGAACATTTTTGGCCATGGTGCATGATGATCCAGATTTCTTGAGGAATGTGTAGTTCTCTGACAAAAGTCACATTCACTTGGACGGCTACATCAATCGCCAGACAACTAGCTTCCTTCGTTTTGAGCGGCCAGATGTTATTGTCCAGAAACCGCTACATAGTACACATGTGATGATATAGTGTGCTGTCTCAGCACATGGTGTATTAGGCCCCTATTTCATTGAGGATGAGGAAGGCAATGCTCTTACCATCACCCAAGAATGCTACAAGGACATGGTGATTGGACTATCTCTTCACGATTTGAGAAGGTTCTGTCATGCAAGGGACCTTCACATGAATAGACAGTGGTATCAGCTGTACGGGGCAACCAGCCATACCGCTCGAGAATCTCTAGCCATGCTGCAGGAAAACTTTCCAGAATGAATCATTTCACATGGTACTGACTTCCCATACCCGTCCCATTCCCCCGATCTTACACCACCTGATGCCTACTTGTGGGGAATGTTAAAGGAGAGTGTGTTCAACTGTGAAGATCTGCCAAGAACTGTACCCCCAATCTTACACCACCTGATGCCTACTTATGGGGAATGTTAAAGGAGAGTGTGTTCAACTGTGAAGATCTGCCAAGAACTGTACCCCCAATCTTACACCACCTGATGCCTACTTATGGGGAATGTTAAAGGAGAGTGTGTTCAACTGTGAAGATCTGCCAAGAACTGTACCCCCAATCTTACACCACCTGATGCCTACTTATGGGGAATGTTAAAGGAGAGTGTGTTCAACTGTGAAGATCTGCCAAGAACTGTACCCCCAATCTTACACCACCTGATGCCTACTTATGGGGAATGTTAAAGGAGAGTGTGTTCAACTGTGAATATCTGCCAAGAACTGTGCCTGCATTATGTGAGCAAATCATCTCCTTTTGCAGGAGTCTGCAGCAACCTTGGTTCTGGGATATGATTGAGAATTTGTGTGAATGATATGAGCACTGTCTACAGCGAGGCGGTGCACACTTCAAAAACTTACATTACGCATACCATGGTAAATCAACATGCTAATAGTGTGTATGTTTGTCTTTTCATTTAAGTACTGTATTTTTTGGCACATACTGTGCATCTTATCATAGCATTAAATTTTAATAAAATGTAATGGCAGATTGAAGGAAGAATAGGAGTGTTACTGTCAGTAGTAGGCTTGTGCTGAGAAAAAAAATACAGAATTTTAGTTCCTCTTTCCTGATTTGTTATGGGAAGGGGGACTCTGAAATGGGAACCAGGCAAAGAGCCTGGTACCATTAAATGGGATTCTGAGTGGGACTTAGAGCCAGTCTGAACCTTACAAAGAAGAAAATATTTGCTCCTGCTGAAAATTGAACCTTGATCCCATGGTCTTCAAGCCTGTGCCATAGTCACTATTTCAACTAAATTATCCTGGCTCCCTCTAAAGAAAGCTGGACTTTTAGTTGCTTAAGAAGTGTAATTATCACAAACAGATGAGTGTAAGAAGAAATTAGAGAAAAAATTAAAATTCAATAACATTTTGCCACATGGCTAGGGATATGCTTTGGAAGGAAACAGGAAATTTCAGAGACAGGAAAAGCATGGTTATTTAAAATATGCTACATGCTCATTTTTGTGGGGCACACAGTAGCTGATGCTGGTTGAGGCACTATGCTACAAGCCAAAAGTCACTGGTTCAGGTACCAGTGAGGTCATTCGAGTTTTCAGTTGACCTATCCTTCGAACCACATTATGGCCCAGGGGTTGACTCAGCCTCTAACAGAAATGAGTACCAGGAATCTTCCTGGGGGTAAAATGTCTGGTGTGTAACGCTGACAACCTTACCACCATCTGTGAGCCAGTCATTTAGAACAGGGGGCTCCAAACTTTTCGAACCGCGGGCCACATTAGGTAATTCAGCACTTTCAGCGGCCCAGATAAAATGAGAAATTAATAACTCTAGGTATATGAGTTTTATTGAAAGCACAGAACTTCATAAACTAAATACAAAGTACGTGGGAATAAATTATCCTATATTAATGACAACAGACAGTAGCAGCAAATGCTCATATTTTCATTCCAAATTATAATAAAACAATTAATGTGAATGATGGAGCTCTTTTTGCATTCTTAAAATCTGATTAAATTGAGGTTAAAATTTTTAAACACTAATCACAACTAGTGACTTTAAATGTTCATCGGATAAATTTGCCCTGTATTTCGACTT
>NW_019729917.1:70776-85785 GCF_002891405.2 Cryptotermes secundus | reverse complement strand
TAGCATATGAACAAAGTTACAATTTTTCACTTGGCTTTCCAGAAGTATCAACTTTGCTCTGAATGCCTTGATAAGTGCAAATAAATCACAGACTAAGTTATTTTCACCCTGCAACTTTAAATTCAAATGGTTCATATGGTTCACCAGATCAGCAAAAAATGCTAATTTCGAAAGCCACTCAATATCTGATAAAAGTGGTTTGTGATGGTTTTTCTCGGTAAGAAATATATCAATTTCATTCCTGAGCTGAAAGAAGCGCGAAAGAACCTTCCCACAGCTAAGCCATCGAACTGCAGTATAATATGTCAGGTCAATAAGCTCGGAATCACATTTACCATTACTCATTGGAAAATTAGTTCAATTGGCGCATTTCTGCACAATTCTTTTGTGGGCCATAGTTTGGGGACCCTTGATCTAGAAAATGAGGGAGACCTGATGTCTCACAACCCTATAGACCTCCAGGGCCTGTTACATGGATAGCTTTACCTTTTTACATGCTCATTCTGACATATGAAGCAGAAACATGGCATGGACAAAGATGGATATTAGAAGAGTGACAGCAGTAGAGATAAGGTTTCTAAGCACTATATAAGGGAGAAGCAGAAGAAAATTATTCAGAACTTGAAAGTAAATACATTGCAAGATAAAATAATAAATAATATAATAAAATGGTATGGACATGTTTTAAGAATGAACACGGAGAAGATCCAAAAAATATATTGTGGCATGTAGACTCGTTGCTGGGCAACGACCGCCAGATAAGCAAATGTATGACAGCCGTTACTAAGTAACGGTTTCGCAAACAAGCATGTTTCCATGACAACAATTGGATACAGTAACAGGAACGTTGTTTTCTGTGCGGTCAGTGCCGAGATGTTATAAGTAGGACAGTTAATGAAATGAAGTCAGTTGAATGGAGTTAGTAAAGATGGTTGGTGAATGAATGAGTTAGAAATGTATGTGAACTGCTGAGGTTAAGTCGTTGTGAGCTGCTGTTATGAGAAGCTGGTAGCTGAGGCTGCAGATAGTTAGGAAAACCCGGAAGAAGGGGAAGACCCGCAGTTGGAAGCCGATACTAAGCAACGGATAATGACACCATGACTGTGGACACTAGTGCGTGTAACAGTGATCTATAAAGTGTAGTCATGCGCTGTATCAAAGAGTTCGATAAATCCAATCATCAATCCCAAACCCGTCTATAGCGATAATCATACACGTGACAGTTGGTGTCAGAAGAGGGATAATTGGATTATAAACTATTGGATTGAGTGAATAATTGAGCTGAAGACATTAGATTGTTATACCGCCATACAGTGGAAAGGGAACAAATTATGGCACACCTGCCAGCTAAAATAAGAACCAACCAAGAAAGGATGGAAGCCAAGATGAATGCCATTCAAGAAAAAATGGATGTCAATCTAAAAGAAATGAGAGCCAGCCAAGAACACCTGAAAGAAGAAACAATGGCTGGTCAGAGAACCCAGATAGGCTATCTTGCCTTCCATCTTAATGTAAACCAAGGAAAGGCGGAAGCCTGTCACCGAGAAGTGAAGGCCGGTCAAGAAAAGACGCAGGCCACAATACACTCCACCCGGTCCCATTTAGAGGAGTCAATAAAACAGGGTGAAAGACATACTAGCATGGTTCGACCAAAGGACGCAGGGCCTCCAAAAGGAACTTAGTGAGAAGATTGACGCACAAGTGGTGTTACAGGCAGTGAAGCCGTTCCTCGATATGCGGACAAAGAGCCTCTAGAAAATCCTAGTAGGCATGAAGAAATGCTCAGTCTCACGTTCCAGGTTGAGTCGCAGACAGCGAAGGTCCAAATTGAGGCCACCCATCACGAGTGCCAGAGGCAGGTGAAAGAAGTCGAGGCTCCGGTCAAGCGTGGAAGAGGAACAGGAACAATTCGCGGGCACAGCAAAGCCATCTAAGTTCGACGGGACTACATCATGGGTCATGTTCCAGCTCCAGTTCGAGACAGTAGCAGATCACAACTGCTGGATGCGCCTGGAAAAATCCACGTACTTGATCACAGCCTTGCAGGGCAGGGTAACTGACGTGTTACAGATTTTTCCCGAAAGGTGCGACCTATGAAAATTCTCTTGTAGCCCTGAATGACCGCTTCAGGGACCAGCACCTGGCCGCCGTGTATCACAGGCAGAAACAAAGACCTCGGTTGTCAGAGAATTCTTGCAAGAATTTGCCACAGCTGTCGAACAGCTGGCCTATCGCACCTACCCTTTACTACCCGAGGACCATATATGGGTGAAGACAGGCAAGGCGTTTGCCAACGAGGTAGAAGACCCCTGCCATAAAAATCCAGTTGCCCCTGGGATAAGAAAAAGTGGTGGATGAGGCTCTCAGACAGGCCCCCAAGCTGCAAGTCATGCTCCTTTCTGAAGGACCCCAAAAACGGGCGCCAACGCATTCTGGGACGGCCGATCGCCACCAACTGGATGAAGAGACCAAAGAAAATCGGCGTCCTGGAGCTATGGGGAGCCAGCCCATGTCCGTGGTAACCGTCCCAGCAGGAGGAGGCAGAACACAATGACCGGTGCAGGAAATGAGACCTGAGACGAGAGACACACGGGAGCCAGCAAGAAGGTCCGAATGGCAACAGAGAAACAACGGAGAGGTAGACAGGAGGGGTGGCCAACGGTTTGGAAACGAGTGGGTGCCAACGGAAAATGTGGATGCCGGAGTACCCATTATAGCCCCCACCACCACCCGCTGATTGTCATTATGGAGATAGGGCCGACCCTAGTCTAGTCACACAGGACTGGGTCCGTGACAAACCATACCTCGTGACTGTCAATACCAGGGCTTGCGTGACTGTCGCCAGGCCTGACATCTCCACCGGATGTCCTGAAAGACAGCCGAACCAACGCTTCATGCTACAGCCTTCCCCCATCTTGAACGAAGCTTTCCTCACACTGAACCTGGGCGGTGGCCACCGAAAACTTCCTTATTAATCACCAATATCACAAACAAATTCATCTTGGGGCTGTACATCCTGCACGCATATGATGCATCTGTGTACCTAGGGCTCCAAATGCTGCTTTTTGCAGAGGAAGCGGTATCATTAAAGAGCACTGGGGCTGGACCTCGGTCTCTTATCAGGATGTTACAAATGTAGAGTTCTTCAGGAGTGTGGGCCTCCATACTGGGTTGTACCAGGTCATTTTCCACTCTGAGTGGACTTTCAAATTGAGCCATCAGCACTCTGTCGCATTGTTCGGGTATCACGTGATCATTAGGCACTACCAGGCTGGAAGACCAGGGCCCACCCCAGGGTTACATAGCGTTACCTCTTCCTCTGCAAGATGCAGTATTTGGCTCCCTAGGTCCACAGATGCATCATATGAACACTCAATAACCAGCCCCAAGATAAATTTGTTTGTGATATTGGCGATGAGGTACTGCATGGTACTGTAAAAGTAAAAAGTAACTGAACTGGAAACAAGAGGAGGAATGTGAAACAGACATATTTTCTAACTTCATTTCACAGTTCATTAGATATCGTAAATAATGATATTTTCAATGTCTGCAGACTCTGCTGCCTGTTTACTTATCCCACCTTATTGCTGGAACTTCTAAAAAAACTGTGGAACACTATGCACAAATTATAAGATCAGGTAAGTGATAATGTTGTTTAATCATTGGACTTTTAATGTGATTCATGCAATCAAAGACACAGCTCATAATAGTATTCTGGTTACATGCTCTAAAATGTAGAACTCAGGTTCTTGAAATAAAATGGTTCCATCTTGGAGCCTAAAATTCTACCTAGCAGTTTGAAAGAATATTATTATAATGTGGTGTCATTTATGAACAGTCTCACAATATGAACCATCTTGGATTGCAGGCTGATATTGTGATTTATGACTCATAACTTCTGAGAGTATGACATAGCAGCTGATACTTCTGCTTCTATTAGGGAGGTATTGGATTTGAATCTCACCTATAAATAGACTGTCTTGACTGCAATTTCTATTAATTTTCACAGTCCCTCCAAGAAAATGCTGGAATAGTACCCCACAGTACGTCATGCCTGCTTGCTTTAAACTGTGATCAATTTATCATTTATTACCATACTGTCATTCCTTATTCCGTTTAACATTATACAACTAATGACTGGCACAGAATCACGAAATGAACAACCAACAACAGAATCACTCATAGGCAGATAAGACTGTTGGAAATAGTCTTCAGTGAAGTAAACATGAAGTGGTGCCTACTCTTCGGTAGAGGATGGGAGTGGTCATCATCCTATGCCAGCCACTTTACCCAGAGAAAGGCTGCCATAATACAATATCAGAGGATTATACCCATTCTTCTTCCTGATTCAGTGCCAACAGGTGCTCTTCTATGGAATGACAGATGGTTAAAAGTTAATTTTAAATTGAAATTATCGGATTATATATAATTTGTCACCAGTTATAATTATTCCCACCAGTACTGCAGATAACTAATGGCCAACTCTATAGCGAACCCAATGACAGGATATTTTGAGCAATGCAATCTCTAATGCTGCTAAAATTTATAGCTGACCTCACTTTGATGTGTTTAAAACCTTAGGACTCTTCAGTGGCAAGTACTCTGCTTTTTATTTACTTTTAGCTTCAGAGCTGTAAATTATCTCAAATATTTACCAGACATCACTAAAACAAACCTGTAGTCATAAAGGTAAAAAAACACTATAGCACTGTGCCATGACTGCTTATGGATGTGTGGAAGTATGGCTCCTCACATTCTTAACCCTGGCACTAGTTGCAGGTGAGTTGTGAGCTTCACACCTGACTGTCTGTATTATCTATTGGATAGGAGTCTGGGTGGGCTCCCAAATTAGTCTGGACATTACACAGAAGAGAAAAAATTTCTTGTCCCTCGTAAGAATCAAATCCTGATTATTCAGTCATCCAGCATGCATCCTTCTTTACTGACATGAAAATGCTGTGTGGTTGTTGTCCACCTCCATGGTTTTGTAACAGTAAATTTTTCCAAGGTTAGGTCATTAGCCCCACCCCAAACCCCTGACCTGAAGGACCAGAAACTACATTTTGTCTGGCCACTACCCCTTAACCAGTCTGGCATGGGTGGCCCTACCAGGAGCTTATACTCCTGCCAGCATAACTCTCAGATCACTGGGGCATGCAAACCTCTCCATGATAAGGTGGTAATCCTCAAGGGGTCACTATACATGATAAACCAAAAAGCAGGAATGAACTGAAGTAAGAATAGTAATGAGTGCTCCTTAGAGTTTCCATCTTCAAAGCTGAATTGTCAGAATAATCAACAAAGATTTTCTGCCTTTGATGCCACTCTGTCTGTACAGTAGCCTATCCCTTGGACAACCCAAGAGCCTAATTTTCTGGAAATTCACACAGGGCCTAGAAGGCTATAGGTGTTTCTAGAAGAAGACATCAAAGATACCACTAAAGAAAATGCATACAAAATTAGATAAACCACATAAATGGCATGACTGATGAAAGAATTCTGACAGAGATTCTACAGCATAAAGCAAAAGGATTCAGAGACAGGAAGACTTTGGAAACAAATGCAATGAATATCTGAAGCCATAACAAGCTATACTGTCCACTCCAGTGAGTGAAGATAAACGACAACAGGAATAAAAAAGTATTTCAATTATTCTTTCTGTCTGTGGTATTTATTTCACACTACAATAAGACCATCACTTTTACCATGTAATGAATATGTAGAATATTAAATCAGAAAAAATAGATTTCTATCATACAATTCCTGTTCTTAGGAGGTACTATAAGTGCACAAGAACTGAAATTCCATAGAGTATCATAATTTTTAATAGATACAATCTTTTGCTACCTTACATGTTTCAACCTTAAATGGTCATCTTCAAGAAGTAAACCAACAGTATTAAAGGAAATACTTTACATGAGTCTTTATTACAGTACTAGTTAATGTACTGACTTACTGAAGGGACTGGTGAAATTAGTACTAGTGATGGTTAATATTAAGACTAAGTAGTTAAAACAATTAAAATGGTTATGTTGTGTAGTCAGAAGTAAGATGCATTAACAAATTTGTAACATGTGGCCACTTAAGGTCAAAACATGTAAGGCAGCTGAAGATTTTATCTATTTATTGAAAACCTATTACATTTGATGGAATTTTAGTCCTTAGGTATTAAGAAACTGTAACAGCATATCTATATAAAGACGTGGACTATAAATATTCATGCATAATGCATGTGATATACTCCATGCGTGTTGCAGATGGAATGATGTTAGGGTGTTCTGAATTTGAAAATCACTGTAGAGTACTTGTATGTCAGACTGAAGTAGCAATTATGCTCCTAACTTTTACCGAGGAGGTACTCAGTATGAATTTTGAATTGACACTACCTATCCCGACTGAGGTTTTTCGTTATTTTATTCAGTCCCTCCAGGAAAATACATGGATAATATATCAGTTAGGCCACTGTGACTTCCTTCCAAATCCCTTTCATGTTATTATTTATCTAACATCTGATGCTCTGAAGTATAGTTTTGATGCTGAGAGTGACATTGAAAAATCAACTAAAGAAAAAGTACTTGTATGTTTTTCATTCATTCATCTGTGGCTCTACAGCCCTTTGTTGGGCCTTTGCCGCTTTTTCAGTTTCTTTACCTTTTACACAGTAGGACTCCCTAGTCAGGGGATCAGCCTGTCACAAGGCCGCTACCTGCACAAAGGACAGCACAAACACAGAACAAACACACACAGATTTCCATGCCTCAAATGGGATTCGAAACCACGATCCCAGTGTTCAAGCAGGCAAAGACAGTTCATGCCCTTGACCTTGCAGGCACTGTGATTGGCTGTATGGTTTTCATCACAAATAAATATGTAACAGAATGGGCACAAATCTCAATGTTTTTCAACATCCCAACTTGACTCTTTATTTTGGATATTTAACTTGAAATCAGTGCAGTCAAATCATAATTGAATGATGTTATTAATTAGAACAGGAGTTCTGAGCACAGCTACAATAGATATTTCATGGATTTCATTTACTGCAAATATCCAGATTTTTTCCTATCTGATAATGATGGTTTATGGTGTTAGCAGTTTGTTCATTTCTGTGTCATTCAGGTAAATTCCAGGAATTTGATTATGGACCCGTGAAGAACATGGAATACTATGGACAATCTGAACCTCCAGACTACAATTTGAAGAACATAAGTGCACCCATGTCACTGCATTATGGTACAGGAGACTTAATTGTCAGTCTAGAGGTGAGTTAGACATTCTCAGCATGTTATGAATTATTTCACAGTAAGAAGCAGTATGGGAGTATGATGAGCAGCCAGGATAGCTCAGTCATTATAGTGACTAGGCTATGGGCCGGACAAGTGAGGGATTAGGGTTTGATTTCCATCAGGTGCAAGAGGTTTTTCTCATTTCCATGGTGTCCACACCAGTTTTGGGGTCACCCAGCCTCGTATACAATGAGTACCAGGGACTTTCCTTAGAGGTAAGTCAGAAGGGGTGTGAGGTTGAGTACTCAGCTCCATCTGACTGCTGAGTTTAAAAATGGTGGAGCTATACCTTCACTTCCTGATACATGTTCATGGTGTGGTGCTTAATTAAGCACAAGGGCAACTTTATGACAGTATAATAATCTTTGGATGTGGGACCCTTAATGTCTCACAACCCTATGGGCCTTCATGGCTTGCTACAGGGATAGCTTTACTTTGGGGTATGCAGTAATGTAGTGGTTAAGGTACTATGCTACAAGCCGGAAGGTCGCGGGTTCAAGTCCCGATGAGGTCATTGGATTTTTTTCAGTTGACCTAATCCTTCTGGGGTTTACTCAGCATCTAACAGAAATGAGTACCAGGAATTAATTAAATAATTTTCCTGGGGAGTGAAGTGCGGCCGGCGCATAAGGCTAACAACCTTACCGCCATCTTTGAGCCGATTGTCAAGGTAATGTGGAACCCTTAACATCTCACAATCCTATGGGCCTTCACAGCCTGTTGTTGTTGTTATTGGAGAGGGTGGGTTTCCCCATGCACTTAGACCAGATATTGGTCCATTGTGCGTCCCCCTGTGATATTCTACAAGTCTCTATTCCCTACCGGTACTGGTGCATGCCATCAGTCCTGACTCAGCCAGCGAGTTCGGCCTCTACTGGCTCAGCGGTATCTCGATGTTTCCCCCATCTACCAGAGGCGTTGGAGACTACTGTTGGGCGGGAAATGTCCTTGAATCTGGCTCAGAGGTCCCCTTGGGACATGAGGTTCTTTTGCATGCCGTAAAGCTATGACACGGGACCCACGGCTTAAAGTCCCACCTGGAGGACTTTTTCCCTGAATTTTTCCGCCCTTAAAAATTCCACAACCTCCGCCGGGTTTGAACCCGCGTACCTTGAGTCACGAGGTGGAAACGTTACCCCTAGACTATGGAGGCCGCTTTCATGGCCTGTTACAGGGATAGCTTTACTTTTTACTTTTTTTTTATAATAACCTTTGGTGTTGCTTTCTAAATTGAATAATCCATTATTTTCGTTAAAAATATATCACATTAAGCATTCTGCATTTTATGTAATGTGTACATTATAGCATGTAGACCCTTTGCTGGGTAACGATCACAAAATGACACCCATTGCTGGGCAGCAGATTGTTAATAGACAGGATTACACAACCCGTTTCTGGGCAGCAGGTCAGTAAACACGTTACTGCAGCAACAGACATGAACACAAGAATAGAAGAACAGTGTCTTTATGTGGTCTGTGCTGAGAAGTGATAACTAGGACATTTGAAGCAATGAGTCAGTTGAGTTGAATTCTGTACAGGAGGCTGTGAAGATAAAACCTGAAAAATCTCCATTGTTAGAAGGCATTGTCAGGGAACGACTAGTGAAGACACAGCAGGCTGGAAACAGCTTAGTGGGTGCTGTGGTGATTTGTGAATTGGGGAGATTGATGGTGGAGCTGTAGTTAATTGCATTTCCAAGTCACATATGCATGAGTGGTCAGTAAATCCATTCACCAAACTAAACTCCGTCTGTAGTCATTCCACGCACACTACATGACAATATTATAATTAAAAATCACTTTTCACATTTCTCTGACCTCATTAACCAGAATTCTTGTAATTTTTATGGTTCTCTCCAGTAATGCTGAATTTATCCTTTGTGATCTTTCCCTCTGTTTCTTCTCTTTTGCCCTCTAATTCTTCCTCCACCATTCCACTGGTAAACATCAGGACTCAAGTTAAAGTTCTGAAATGAACTGTTGACTGTGCAGGTACAGTTGCAATAAGGAAACTGAGAAGATTTTATTCCACAATTAAAGAGTCATCTCAGTCTGAAGCAAAATCATTTTTTGTGACAAAAAACATTTTATTCATCTCTGCATATAACCCTTTGTATTCCCTGTCATTTAGATGTTGATTCTGAAGTAAAATGCCTATTACAATAAAATATACTTCAAATGGAATTCCAGGAGACCTGAACATTTTTCTGTTTCAGACAGGTTTCTGTTTAACACAGGTACCTACTTCCCGATAAATTAATTAAGCATAGGGACAACTTTACCTTTACCTTACTTAAGAACGCTCTCTTGCTTTGCATGACAACTTCTTTTGGTGAATCGTTGGTATCCATAGATGCTGATTGTAAATAAAACGTATTTATGAGTAGAGAGTTCAGTTGCTTCAATGTATGTATTGAATGAAATTTCGTGATATCCCTGAATTTGAAATACATTATCCCTTGCCTGTTATTTGTGATTGCAGGGTATTCAGCATCTGTCTGATGAGCTGCCTCATCTGGTGGCCTTGAGCCGAGTTCAACCTCCCAGTTTCAACCACATAGATTTTTTATTGGCAAGTGATGCCAAGTCTCTTCTTTATGATCATATTCTGAACCTCATGACTGTTTACTGATAATTAACAAAATTATTGGAGCTAAATAGTTAGGATGAAAGTGAATGACCTTGAAAAGAAAAACATTTATTTCGTTATAAGTTATTTAGTATATTGAGAGTTCATGCCATAATGCAGCCTGCTCTAGCCCTGTTTAGTTAGCTGGACCTCATTTTTCTGAAACTCTCAGTATATGTTCCCCTTTGTGGCTTATATTTCCAGATGTTTTTAAGAGATTTCTTCACCTACCATTCTCTCCAAATATCTATGAGAGTAATTTCTTTTTGTCACTTACATAAGTCCTTTGTAGTGCCTCTGTGATCTAGTGGTCAGAGTTCTTGGCTACAGATCCAGAGGTCCCGGGTTCAATTCCCAGCGCTACCAGATTCTCTGAGAAATAGTGGGTCTGGAACAGGGTCCACTCAGCCTCGTGAAGATAATTGAGGAGCTATTTCAAGGAAATAGCAGCTCCAGCCTATAAAACCGAGATTAACGCCTGTGGGTATCTGTTGCACTAACCACGCGACACCCTATATCTGCTAAAGTTGGCACTACCTTCGTCGACAAGTGGCAGTCGCTCAGTCGGTATAGTTCACTTGCAGACTGCAGGCCATGAAGTTCTTGAATATACTTCTCCCTCTGCTTACCCATGAGAGTACAACCCTATATTTTCTTAGGCACTGTATCTCAAATTATCAGAGGCAGAGGTACTTGCATGACCATTGATGCAACAATCATTAAATAAAACTGATATTAACTTTTTAATATCCCATTTTATTACACATACCATTACGTGTATCTATCTGTATGTTCTTCACATGGTTACATAAATGTACAACCATCATGATTGAATTGTTTTGATTAAAATAGATCCTTAGTAGTAAAATACATTAAGTTGTAGGTACCTTTGTTTAAATTTTGATATGTGTCATGTAAATATCTTATATGTTAAAAAAATAAAAATTTAAAGTTGGATAAACTGAATATTTAGTAAAATAATTGTATCTGCAATGGTTGGATGTGCACATCATGATGGCCTACATTGTTGTTGTTCATCTTTGGGGATGTGAGTTGATTGGACAGTCTAAGTAGTTCTGTGTATTGAAGACCTAACACATAGCAATGGCTTGTAGAATGTTCTTTAGTGTGGACTGCTGGCTATTGCAACTATTTATTTTCAGATTTTTAGTTCATATATTGTGTGTGTCTTGTATGACTTGTGTACTTAAGGTGTATACTTAATGACACTGAGTCCATTTGATACTGTGGCCACTACTGGCCTNGCCACTTCTGGCCTATTGTACCAGCCCCAGATGATAGGTGAGGGTGATTGTGGAGCAATTGGTGGTATGAAGGTTGGCAGGGGAAACTGAAGTACTCGGTGAAAACCGCCCCCAGTGCTACTTTGTCCACCACAAATCCCACATGACCTGACCCGGGCTTGAACCCAGACAGCTGTAGTGGTATTTAAGGTGTAGCTATAGACTGCTAGATGGTGACTGAACATTATTAAATTTTAAATTTCTCCCTATTATCAACTTTATTCTAATCTTTGGTCTTCATATGGTTGACAGAAAGGACAAAAGTAGAAAACGGTGTGGAGTGCACTTATTTTCAAGACGTCTTTTTGTAACAGTTAATACATCATTGGCCTTCATATTAATTTACTGCAGATATAAATATAGTATATTACTGCAAACACAAATAAATTGTTGCAAAATTGTTCAAAATAGATGCTACACTGTACAGAATCAAAACTTGTGTTTGCTCAAATTTCCTTACATATTCACCATACCAAAAGCCTCCCAAATCTAATCTGTATTCTTAGTTATAGACCTCTGTACTCTACAGTAACCCATTTTATATAAAATTTCTCAAATTTCAACTTTGGCTTCTTGTAAAGTGCTATGATGGACCCAGTGTAACCAAAATTAAGTAGGAATGTTTGTGTAAAATTTTGGATTGGACCAATTCTTATCAACCTGGAAGAGAAGTGTGATTATTTTTGGGTACCATGATACGCGTGGTATCTATGGCATATATGGCATCCCATCCAACTTCAGGCTTTGACTATGGATGTAAAATATAGATATTTTAATTACAAACAGAGATCAATAAATTCCAGGACGTAAAAGTCACGTAGATGTGCCTTGTACTTTATACCTACGTTGTCAAGAATTTCAGCTCCTCTGTTCCTCTGCATCTTGAATTCCACTTATTCTTTCCCTTCAATTGGCAAGATTTGAAAATCAAGCTGCATATCATTCTTCTGAATTCTCTGTACTTCAGTAGCCCGAACTGAAGGAAATTACTGTAAGCAAATTCTGTATTTGAGAATATAACACCATGTATGCCACTGAAAGTCAACTGATGTTTTAGAGGAACGTGTCTTCTCCATCTTCAGGGTTGAAGAATAAGCCATGCTGGTTTCTTGCTTGGCTTATTCTTCAACCCTTGAAGATTGAGGAGAGATGTTCCTCCAAAACATCTTCATAACCATGACTGTGAGAACCTCAAATCGTACAAGGGGAGCATAGAAGGACTTTGTAGCTACTTCATGACATTCTTTGTTTTCTGTAACTGTATATGTTCTAGTAATGTCTTCCTGCTCTGTGGGTTACATGCCTCCTCTTGAAGATGAACAATGTGTTTTTACATTCTTCCTTAATATAGTGTAGCAGCAGTTAGCAGTCACTGTATTTCTGCCTGACAGGATGAAGTTTATGAATGCTGAAATTAGTGTTCTACTCTCCACCACCTGCTTGGATTAGTTTACCTAGAACTGTATCATTAATTAATCAATTAACTCCATGAGACAGAACCCTTCTTGAGAAGCCACAAATCACTCAGCTGCTCAAGAATTTCCCAACATTTTATGAAGCCTGGAGCTTCATTACAATATTCACAAGAGCCCAAAGCCAAGCCAGATCAGTCCAGTCCATACCACCCCATCCTATCTAAGTTCCATCTTAATATCCTCCCATTTATGTCTATATCTCCCAAGTAGTCTCTTTCCTCACAACTTTCCCACGAAAATCCCATATGCGTTCCTTTCCTCCCCATGCATACTACATGCCCTGCCCATCTTATCCTCCTAGCCTTCATTATTCTAATTATACTTTGTGAAGAGTATATGCCTAAATTATGAAGCACCCATTAAGCAGTTTTCTCCAACCTCTTATAACTTCATCCCTCTTCAGTCCAAATATATTTTCGCGCGTTTCCTAGGCAACACGACAAGAAATTTATGTGGGTTTCAGATTCTGCGAAGATGTTTATTGGACTATCACTTTTTACACTTGCAAATACAATTATTCTCAACTTATAACATCATCAGATGTTTCCTCTTCACTATTACAATTACTTGCACCGCTGATCTTGGTGAAGTGTCTTCTGCTCTGCTTGGAGCTCATCTGTCCTTAGTGCTTGTTGGATGCGAACTAACTCTCCTGTTGGATACAAAACTTGCTGTCTCTTGCTGAATATGAACTGTTATATCTTGCACTCGGACTGATTAGAGAATACCTTGTTGAAGGGTTAATTTCGCCCGCTGCTATGCAAACACTGCTTCAAACAATGCATTGCTTGGATATTGCTAGCTGTTGTATAGCAATGGGTGCATTCTGAACGTTGCTCGTTGCCTATGAAATCAACCCAGATCTCACTAAACCATTCCAGCTTTCTGGCAGCATGCCACAATTTCTCCTCAGCAACCTGTCCTCAAACACCATTAGTCTGTGTTACTCCCTTAACATCAGAGACCAAGTTTCACACCTCTATAGAACCAGATGCAAAATTATAGTTCTGTATATACATTTTTAGGCATCAGACGAGAAGGCAAAATATTCTGGACTCAATGGTAGCAAGCATTACCAAAATTCAATCTCTTAATTTCCTTATAAATTTGATTTATTACTGTCATTACCAAATATCTGAACTATGCCATATTTTTCAAAGGGTCTGTTACCTGTCTTTACATTATGATCTAGTGATCTAGTGATTCTATGAAACAGCAACATATACCTAGTGTTCTCTGTGTTAAATTCTAGAACAAACTCATTACTACAGTCGGTTAGTGTTTCTGTGTTTTTCTTTATGGTATCTATGTTATCTTTCAGTAGATTAACATCATCATAGACCTGCAGCTGATGTATCCCATTTTGTTTCAGTCCCACCCACGGTTCCTGGATTTCCCTAATGGCATATTCTAAAGCAAAGTTGAGAAGCAATGGCAACAAAGCATCTCGTTTTAAACCAGTCTGGATGGAAAATAATTAGACAAATGTTTACCTATATGGATTTTACCAATGTTTTGTTTAAATACATTTTAATCAACCTAACTAGTTTCATTGGTACCCCAAATTCTATCAGAATATTTTACAATACTTCCCTCCTAACTGAATCATAGGCTTTCTTGAAGACTATGAATAGCTGATGTACTGTCTCATTGTACTTACATTTTTTCTGCAGTATCTGATCAGTAATTGATCTGTTAGTCAAAACCCACTCTGATGATTCCCAATAATTTCACATATGTATGGACTTAACCTTGAGAGAAGAATATTGGACAAAATTTTGTATGAAGTTGATAGCAGTGATATCCCACGATAATTGTGAATCACTTTTATCACTCTAGTAGTAGATCTGTTATGTCAAAACCCATGTAAATGATCCCCAATAATTTCATCTATGTATGGACTTAACCTTGAGAGAAGAATATTGAACAGAATTTTGTATGTAGTTGATACAAGTGATTTCCCCCCAATAATTACTAGTCAGTTTTATCACCCTTCATGTGAACAATTGTACATGGATCAAAAAGTTAAGAGTACGACTGGACAGAGGGGAGACAAGAAGTGTGCAGATTGGAAGAGGAGTTCGACAAGGATGCTGTTTATCACCAATTCTTTTCAACTTGTACAGCGAATGCCTTACCAAGGAAGCTCTGGATGGGCTTGGAGACTTCAAATTAGGAGGGCAAATTATTCAAACTGTGAAATATGCAGATGACCTTGTGTTAATGGCTAAGGAAGAAACTGTGCTACAGGGCATGATTGATAGACTAATTGAAATTGGAAGGTGCTATGGCATGGAAATGAATGTGGAAAAAACAAAA
>NW_019729917.1:60775-70612 GCF_002891405.2 Cryptotermes secundus | reverse complement strand
AGTGGAGGAATTGTTTTGGAAGAGACCGTGGACCTGTTGCCTGACAGATTACTGATGATGATGATGATGATGATGTGAACTGGTACAATAATAGACTCCTTCCACTCATCAGGCAATTTTTCCATAAGCGAAATAGAAGTAATTAGCTTATGGATCTTACAACTTAATGTTTCGCCTCCTGTTTGAATTAGTTCTGCTGGAATTTGATCACTACCTGGCAAGTTATACCTTTTCGACTTTTCAGTAGCAATTTCAACCTCAAAAGGATAGGATCAGGTACTAATAGCTCAGTTGTATGTATTTCTATCTGCCTAACATCACTGACCCTATGTACATTCAGTAACTGACTGAAGTAGTTCTTCCACCTATTCAAAATATTGTGGGAATTTGCAAACAGATAACCATTCTCATCCTTCACTAAGTTACTTCTAGAATGGTACCCCTCTTAAAGTCATTTATTCCTCTATATAGCTCTCTAATGTTATTGTTCTTACTGTTTATTGCACGCTCATCAAGTTTGTCTTTCAGATATTCCCTCTTTCTATTCCAGAAATGGCTGCTGGTTTCACGTCTAATATTGTTCAGATTATCCCTATTTACTTCGCTTGGATCCTGCAACCTCTGAAATCTGGCTTGTTTTCTTTGGTCTAATAATTTTTGAGTATAATTGATTGAACCTGGCTTATGCTTCTTCAGTTCATAAGAACCTAGACTCTCCTTGGCAGAATTATATTCTCTCTAATAGTTTCCCAAGCTTTATCATCATCCACCTCAGTGTCCAAGTTTTCCAAATCCATGTACCTATTTGAGTTTTCAACAGGATACTGCTCATTACCATCCACCTCCTTTCATTTCTTGAGATTGAACCAATCCATATGAACTCTGTGCATTGTTTACTCACTGCCAGTCTTTCCTTAACCTTTGCCACCACCAGATAGTGGTCAGTATCACAATCGGCTGCCCTGAATGATCAGACATCAAGTATACTTGAATGCTGTCTCCTGTCTATCAAAATATGGTCAATTTTATTGTGCACCTTCCCATCAGAGACTTTATGAATGTTATCATGTAGGAACATTGTACTTCTGACTGTAAGATTTTTATGTATGACATCCTATCACTAACAAACTATACCCTCTTGACTGCTGATATGATTCTCTTAGTACAAGAAAACCTGTCTGACTTTGTAAAAAAAAAAAAAAAGGTGCAATAATCCTTCTTGCACACCAGACGCCAACTTTCACTGGGTGGAGCAGGACTTTGTGGATATAAGCTATCCCTGTAACAGGTTGTGGAGGCCCATATGGCTGTGAGACATCAAGGTGCCCACTTTTTCTAGACAGTTGGCTCAGTGCAGCGGTTGACCTTATGCGCCAGCCACCCTTTACCCCCGGGAAGATTCCTGTACTCATTTCTGTTAGAGGTGGGTTAGATGTGGATTCTGTGAACTCCAGTAGTGATCATTTTGCATATTTATGCATCTCTGCAAGTGAAACCACATCTCATCAGAAAAGAATGTCAAGCGTGTATCAATCTCACCTTCAACAACAGACTGTACAAACCAACTGAAAAAATGAACCCTGCTAGTTGGATCGCAAGGCTGCAAGGTGTGCATGTATTACTGTTGCTTTATAGGATCTAAGCTTCAGCTATTGTGTTACTGCTCTTGCACTAGACTTTGACATTCCTGTCTCTTGAGATATACATTTCATTAATTTTCTAGGTGTACATGTCTGGCCCCTGTGTCATCTAACATCTCCTCAGTAAGCATTCAGCACTTATATTTTTGTTTCTTGTCTATTAGGGGTCATGTTGTTTTTAAGTTTGTATATAAAATTGTGAATTGTTGGTCTGCTGAGAACTCTTTCATCAAGAAATTATGTCAAAATTTCTGCTGACACTTTCTAGATCTTTCATCATGAAATATGAATCAAAATATTTTTTCTGACACTTTCTAGATCCATATTTCACATATGTCATACAGAAACACACAATCCTCTAAAGTATACCACTATCATGATGTACCACACTGATCACTTAACTGTAACTGAGAACAAATGATTAATAGTGCTCATAACTGCTGACAAATCATAAACTCCCACACATGAACCACACTGTTGGCTGTGAAACAATGCCCTCAAGTGGTCCACAGGTTAATTACTTCCCCGCTTTACAAATGTTATCGGCCATCAGGCAGGCTGACTCATTGGAAAAATTCATATGCACCTCGCAGGAAGCAGTGAACCAGTTGCCCTAAAGTGCAGAGCCATGAACCAGCCAACAAAGTTAAATAAACCCTCTATATATACTATATCTGAGACTGCAAAAAGAGAACACCATCATTCATCGACAGCACTTAAATTTATTAAGTGCCTTTAATTTATTACAATCAACTTTTTATTTTCAACATAAAAATCAGTCACCAATTTTACCATTAAAAAATGTCAGCTTAGGAAGGTAAATCTCAATTTTTACATGTCTACAGAAAACAAAATTTTTTCATATTAGGCATATTTTCCAGGACTACTTATTAATGAACTTGTTTAAAACTCCCGTTCTTCTAAAATCAAATCTTACACATGCTGAAGTTTATATATATATTAATGTACATCTGTAATTGGCCCATTTGAGAATCCTAAATTAAGTAGGCTCTCAAAGGAATCAATTTCTGTTCAAAAATTGTAGGGGTTAATATGTGTCTTACATAACTGGCATTTTATGTAATAGAAAGTTTGTAATCATGGCAAATTTAAGGTATGATCCCTGCAATTTCCTGCTGGGACTGAGGCAAACCATAAAAATCTATCGGGATAGTCAGTGTTCCAGCAAAGATTGAAACCAATCACCTGCTTGAAGCAGGTTGCTCAATCACTCCTATTGTGTGACCCATTTCAAACTTCATGAAGATGGATGCAATATTTCCCTCCAAAACACTGGCAACCACCTACCAGACTACATGGTGTCATAACACACATGACCATCAGTTTTGAAAATGGCACATAAAACAGCACTCGTAAACACAATACCAAAACACAGTCATGTAAAGCTCTGCAGTTGGGTCAATCCCTGCTTTCACTTTGCACATAACTTATTCCATGCATAAATATAATGCACCTTAACCCTCCATCTTTTTCTACCATAAATATAACTTCATGCCCATACTTCCTTTCACAAACACTGAAATCAATGTTTCAGGTTTTAATTAAACGTTTATGTACTTAAGTCTGTCAATGCAACAATCATTAAAACAATTCACCATTCAACACCAACACGACATGTTTCGGCCACAGACAGCCATCCTCATGTGCTTTGATGTGTCTAAACTGTTTCACTGCTTTGATGCGTGCTAAAATTGCATGTTGCAATCCACATAACTTAAAATCTTTCATAAAGTCTTATTCCACCTCATAAGGGGCATCGTCCACTTGTTTAAAGCTATGTGATGCGTCTATTCCAGAACAGTTTGTTTCAGCAGCTATGTCTGCAATATGCCTCAGGGAACAACACACAAACAAGGGGCATATTGCAGATTGCAGATGTAGCTGCTGAAAAAACTGTTCCGGAATACACACATCACATAGCTTTAAACAAGTGGATGATGCTCCTTATGAGGTGAAATAGGACTTTATGAAAGATTTTAAATTACGTGGACTGAAACATGCAATTTTAGCATGCATCAAAGCAGTGTAACAGTCAGACGCACGAAAACACCTCAGGTTGGCCATTTGTGGCCGAAACATGTCGTGTTGGTGTTGAATGTTTTAATGATTGTGGCATTATTGACAAAGTACATAAACGTTTAATTACAGATGTGCAACAGGATGATGAAATGCAGAATTTCAGGTTTTACTACAAACAGTGAGATCAGTATTTCAGATTTTATCAGTCCTTTTTATTTTTTCTCTCACAAATTTTGCCTGCATAAAATATTTACTACTTCTTACTTACTTACTCATGGAGCTGAGCCCTTCTTGAGGAGCTGCCAATTCTGCAGCTACTCAAGAATTTCCCAGCATTTTATGGAACCCAAAGGTTCATCACCATGTTCACAAGAGCCCTCCATTGGTCCCTATCCTGAGCCAGATTTATCCAATCCACACCATCCCATCCTCTAAGATCCATTCTAATATTGTCCACCCACCTATGCCTTGGTCTTCCCTGTGGTCTCTTTCCTTCTGGCTTTCCCACCAATATCCTATACGCATTCGTCTCCCCTATTCGTGCTACATGACCTGCCCACCTCACCCCCCTTGACTTGATCATTCTAATTATACTTGGAGAAGAGTTCAAGTTATGAATTACATTTACTACTTCAACCTACAAAAATCTGTATGTTGAAAAATGTATTCAGCACTGGTGTGCAGAAAAATGTGGAACCTGACACCAGTGTAATTATTGTTGACCTAGTCAACACACTACACAGCCACAAATATATTTGGGGCTGGTCCAGAAATGGTTGAAGTTTAATACATGCAACACTTTCCCAAACTACAATAATAAGGTATGAGTAGATTTCTTTTCTGAAAAAGCAATGTCAGAAATTTGGTCACAATAAGCTCTCTGATACAGAACATCAGAATTGTGAACATAGTAATACAAAGACTGAAATCTTTTATTGATGACAACATTGTTATTCTGTACAAAATAAGTCATTAAGCTTCAAGAAAACAATGGTGAAATTTGGTGACTTCAATATCAATACATCCTGCAACATATGTGCAACTGCACATGATGGACAAAATCTGTATGTAATAGTGATATAAAAAAAATTACAAATATTGGAACTTGTACCTGCTATTTAAGACTATACTAATAAGAAATGATCCATGTTTCCATACATAATCCATTTATTAAATACAAAACATGTGACGCTTCATGGACAGCATTTCAGTCTAGGTGATGCCAAACTTGACAATCTGTTACAATTTATAACTCATACTGCAGTCTTCTGGGTTATGACACCATATAGTCTCATAGGTGGGTAACATCTCAGAGGAACCCCACTACCCACCTCCAATATTCCTGTGTCATAACACCAAGAACTACAATATAAACCTTCACTGCCATGAAAACTTCAGATCTCATATTTTATACATTTATGGTATGCCAATGACAGGGCTCACTAGAACTATTGTGTTGAACATTTAAAATTAAACATCTTTAGTCTGAAAAAGTCTAAAGAAAGACTCGCTTTCAACACACACAAGCTCTTATCTGATTAACCACACTCTAACCTATCACCTTAACAATAACCAAGTCTTTAATTAGTATTTTCCTCAACATTCAAGTAAATTCTAAGATAGTATTACCTTAAAACTGGTGACTATTATAATCTATTGATTAATACATATACAACTAACACAAAATGTGACACAATTCTACATGCGATAGGTCATCTTCACTGTCCCTAATACTCCCAAAACATGTAGAAATATTTCTGTTCACTAGATGAAATCAAGTTGTAAATGTTTTACAACACATTCCATGAATAATTACTTCAAAGATCTGGCATCACCCAACTACCAAAACATGTAATCATTCAGAATGAGAAAGGTGAGCTCAGTAAATTTAACTTCACAGATCCTTAAACATACCAATAAAAATAGGAGTCACTGGGTAAAAAAACTCAAAATCATGCTGCCAATGTGTTACTGCCATGATGGCAATCCAGTCTTACTCAACATTACCTAGGAAAAGAAAACATATTACAATTTTCTTACTCATAACCTTACATTTACCACTTTTGTTATCTAACTTCTACTCAGCTGAGTGACAGACTATGTTTACAATGTTGAATGAAGATAATACTTAGAAATATTAACTGCTCACTTTAACTCTGAAACTGCCATTCCCATCTCTTCACGTTACATTACTTTCCCTGAAACATTCCATCACAACTGTAGGATAACTGGTTATGTTGCATTCATACTGTACAGTCTATATTTTTCTTCAGCATTTGTAGCATTTCACAAATTCAACTTTCTGGTTTTGCTTTATGCCTTCTTGTTTCTGCACTTCAGTCATCCCCACCTTCATCATCTTCCTGTTCAGCAACATCTTCATCATCTTCTTCTGCCAAATTGTCATCACCACCTTCTTCACCCTCAATGTCCTCCTCCTCCTCCTCCACTTCTGCGAGATCTGCATCGTCTTCATCCTCGCTACCATCATCTTCCCCTTCTACACCATTTTCTACCTCAATGTCAGGTACAAGATAGTACTGTAGAGGATTTGGCCACATATCATCCTTTATAACTTCTGCAATATCATCTGCAGATGGATCTGCATGATCACTTAACCAACTGAAGAGTGTCTTCTGCTCCAAGAATCTCTTCCTTCCCTTTCCACCACTTTTATCCTTAATTTTTTTTGATAAATCATTTCCTTCTTTCCAGCGAACTGATGTGCTCTGAGAAGCTGGGTCACCAGATGATCCCAAATGAAATTCTTTTGTTAGAACATCATTCTCAAAATATGGGTTTTCCTCAAAATTAAAATTGATTCTGTACCCAGACTTTATATCATCAAATTCCTCCACTTCTAATTTCGTTAAGTAATGTAGGCAATCTTCTTCATCCTCATCAAGAATAGCTGATATCTGTGGATGATTTACAAAAGCAGTTACCCAGAAATTCGGTATCCTCTTGATTATATCATTCCTCTTATCAAAGTAGGGTTTTCTTAGTTTGTTATATTTCTGTTCGACAACTAGAATTTCCTCGCTTGCTTTCTCATTCAGTGCATCAATTTCATTTTGGCAAGCATCTATTTCTTCTAAAGCTTTCTGAGTTTCGGCATCGTAATCCCTACTTTCATCGGCGTCTCCTGATGCCCCAGCCACTTCCAGTTTCTTAATCTTCTTCGGCGTTGCTCCATTCGACATGTTTTGTTGTAAATATTACAACGTGTTCTGTGTACTATGCCAACACTTCGAATCGCTTCGAGGTTATTGAGACTGCATGCCACTTCAACAACGTCTTAAATTTCAAAAGCACAACACAACGCCTTAATTATTACCGCAGACAATTATCACCACCAACACACAAAACTACCTTCT
This sequence comes from Cryptotermes secundus, assembly GCF_002891405.2. Taxonomy (NCBI): domain Eukaryota; kingdom Metazoa; phylum Arthropoda; class Insecta; order Blattodea; family Kalotermitidae; genus Cryptotermes; species Cryptotermes secundus. Next base: position 63,555 of record NW_019729917.1, on the reverse strand, counting down.
CTTCTAATATACTGAAATTTCGCTTGCTTACAACCGTACATCTACACACATTACCACCATATTTTAACCACTTAAAATTTACCATCGACAGGGCGTGTTTCAATACAGAAGTCTTCTGTTCTGATCACTGTGCGAAATCAGAATCATTTGAAATGTTACAAGTATTGCTGACTATATTGAAGGCTATAGTCTTAAAAATTAGAATAAGCGTTATTTAATAGAAATATTCGTTACTTTCATGAGGGTGAGAATTAATTGATAAAATACATTTGAACTGAAAAGTACAGCACTCACAGACACAACACTGCGTTTTCGACATATCGAAATGAGAATCTAAAAAAAACATAAATTTACATCGTTATACATATATTGGAACGGATTTCAGCTTAAATTGTAGTATATGTAATTGTTTCAGCCTAATTTACATTTAGCAATATTTTATAATACTCATCATATTCTTTAATTCACATTATTCTTCGAGCATGGTGCCAAGCACGGGAACCCAAGGAAGCGCCGTGTAACCTGTGCACAGAATAGAGGATCCGTGGAATTCAGTGCGAGTAGTATGCCGGATGCCGAAGGACGTTATCGGTGTGTACCGTGGGCACCGAACACCGTGTAAATATCTTTATAGCATAAATCCTGTGTCGTGCGATATATAATGGGACAGTTTACACAACTGTAATTCTAAAAAGAGACAAAATAGGCACTACTGTGTCAACATTTGATTTATTAGCTGTTGCTGTTAACCCTACATGTTTCGACCCTTTTCTTGGGTCATCTTCAGGCGTACAAGAATACTGGTACGATTTCTTTAATTGCGTTATCGTTCAATATGGATCCATATGGTGTTTGTATGATTCTTTATACTACCAAATACAGTGGTGCTGTATGTTATTTCATCCAAAGAAAACGTATTCACATAGAAGGTTTACAGAAGTGCTGGCTAGGAAGTGATGCTGGAGGGAGGGTTCTACACCTGATTGGGCTCGTCATTTGCTTTCTCTGCTTAGTTCAATCAATGATTTGTTTCTGTACTAGTGTCCAGTGACAATTGGTTCGTTAGACGACACTCGACACGCTCGACACTGCCCATTTTGGCCTACTTCCCTTATTTCGGAAACAAATAAAGTAGGCACATGCGATGCTCATGCTGTTTGTGTATCCCCCACCAGCTTCTGAATGACTGAACCAATCTTATGAAATCTGGTGTATACATCTTGGCACCTGATCTCATCTCAGCGGCGTACATCATAAATCCCTCCCTCACCCCATCAGTCTGTGTCTATATGTGTGTCCATCCAATTGTGGCTAATTTATTTTTATTTCATATATTTGTGATCTGTTAAATGAAGCCACAAGTAACTCAGAATTTTTAGGGTCAAATTATCGAATGATAGCGATTCGTGATCTGAAAAAGATTACACGTGCCAAATCGGCATTTTCATGGAGGGACTGAGGAAATCAAAGAAAAATTTCATTCCGGATAAGCAGTGTTCAGTGTTCGAACCGAGAATCTCCCGAATATAAATCCGAAGCTTTACTGACTGAGCCACCTTGCTCGAGTCATCACTTCATGAACTAGACCATCACCAATAAAAGAAATATTTACCTAATGTACTTTCGTATTAATTATAAGAACATAAAGCTATTAAATGCAGGTCACGGTAGCCGAGCGGTCTAAGGCATGCACTGTCTTCGCTCGCTCGGAAGCCGGGATCGTGGGTTCGAATCCCACTCAGGTCATGGATGTTTGTGTGCGTTTTTCTGTGTTTGTCTACAGGTAGAGGCCTCGCGACGAGCTGATCACTCGCCCAAGAAGTCCTACCGTATGTGTACGATCTAGTAAACCGAAGTGAAAGGGAGAGTTTCATGGAGGTAGGCCTAGGCCTAAATTGGGGCTGTAGCGCCACAGGAAAAAAAAAAAAGCTATTAAATATATTATAAAACAGATGTATATTACTAACGCATCCCTGAACATTCGTGAACTACAAATCAGGCCACGGAGGCGTATAGAGCACGCAAAGGCAAAACTCCATTCATTCTCCATCACAGCACAGGCATACTGAGGTCGACTGACCAGCTTCAGACTCCTCCTTCATCTCCAACGAAATATATGTTTTGTTTGTTTATTTCACTACTATATGACGCTGTGGTCTAGTTGCCTGTCATGTTTTGCACTACATTTTGGCAGAATGATTGCGAATGATACGTACGAGAGTAAGTAGCGACAGAGAGTACACAAGACAAAATTAGTTACTAAAAGAATGCAAACCAAATTTCGAACTGTGAACGTCCCGAATAGGCTTGCAAATTAGTACTGCTCACATAATCTATTCCGTGTATTTCGAAATGGAAGTTATAGATTCTATTATAATTGCCTTAGAAAAAAAAAGTACAGCTATCCCTGTAACAGGCCGCGAAGACCAATAGGGTTGTGAGACGTTGAGGGTCCCACATTATCTAGACCAGTGTTCCGCAACCTCTTTCTACTCGCGGCACACCATGAAATATCCATGACTCAACACGGCACACCAAAATGTTATTCCCCTCAAAAACACATGATATCAGACAATTAATATAAATACGTAACGTGATCAACTTATTACTATAATATGATTATATTATTATTTTATTATCATTAAACAGAAATCGACTGGTGGATTTATTAACGATTAATGAACTTCAATTCACTGTAGAGTGTAGAAAATACACTTCTATTACTATTAAAGTAAATACAGTAATTCTACTCATAACTTCAATGTGATACTTGCGCCTGC